>NW_028126709.1:0-47122 GCF_965231255.1 Vanellus vanellus
AAGGCGACGCGTGGGGAAGCCCCCGTGCTATTTTTGGGGGGGTGGGGGGGTGGGGGGAGGGGGGAGGGGGTCGGATAGCCACGGGAAGAGGGGGGGGGTGGGTGGGAGGGATGTTGTCCGTGTCTCTCCCCGCTCCCCCCCCCCCCCAAAAAAAAAAATTGGCCTCTTTTTGCCCGCTTCTGCATGGTTTTGCCCATTTTTCCCCTTGGTTTTGCCCACTTTTACCTGTTTGTGCCCATTTCTGCCTGGTTTTGCCCATTTCTGCCTGGTTTTGCCCATTTCTGCCTGATTTTGCCCATTTCTGCCTGGTTTTGCCCATTTCTGCCTGATTTTGCCCATTTCTGCCTGGTTTTGCCCATTTCTGCCTGGTTTTGCCCATTTTGGGCTCACTTCTAGCCCCTTTTGCCCACTTTTACCTGATCTTGCACGTTTTGGGCTCACTTTTACCCGGTTTTGCCCACTTTTAGCCACTTTTGCCCGATTTTGCCCAGTTCTGCCCCGTTTGACCCACTTTGGCCCCGTATCACCCAATTCTGCCCGCTTTTGCCCACTTTTACCTGATTTTGCCTATTTATGCCTGATTTTGCCCATTTATGCCTGATTTTGCCCATTTTTGGCTCACTTTTACCCGATATTGCCCACTTTTGCCTGATTTTGCCCACTTTCGCCCGATTTTGCCCAGTTCTGCTCCATTTGACCCACTTTGGCCCAGTATCACCCAATTCTGCCCGTTTTTGCCCACTTTTACCTGATTTTGCCCAGTTTGGGCTCACTTTTACCCGATTTTGCCCACTTTTGCCTGATTTTGCCCACTTTTGCCCGATTTTGCCCAGTTCTGCCCCGTTTGACCCACTTTGGCCCCGTATCACCCAATTCTGCACACTTTTGCCCACTTTTACCTGATTTTGCCCAGTTTGGGCTCACTTCTGCTTGGTTTGGCCCATTTCTGCCTCTTTTTCACTCACTTTTACCCGATTTTGCCCACTTTTGCCCGATTTTGCCCAATTCTGCCCCATTTGACCCACTTTGACCCCCTATCACCCAATTCTGCCCGCTTTTGCCCACTTTTACCTGATTTTGCCCATTTCTGCCTGATTTTGCCCATTTTTGGCTCACTTTTACCCGATATTGCCCACTTTTACCTGATTTTGCCCACTTCTGCCTGATTTTGCCAATTTTTGGCTCACTTTTATCCGATATTGCCCACTTTTGCCCGATTTTGCCCACTTTCGCCCGATTTTGCCCAGTTCTGCTCCATTTGACCCACTTTGGCCCAGTATCACCCAATTCTGCCCGTTTTTGCCCACTTTTACCTGATTTTGCCCAGTTTGGGCTCACTTTTACCCGATTTTGCCCACTTTTGCCCGATTTTGCCCAGTTCTGCCCCGTTTGACCCACTTTGGCCCCGTATCACCCAATTCTGCACAGTTTTGCCCACTTTTACCTGATTTTGCCCATTTTTGGCTCACTTCTGCTTGGTTTGGCCCATTTCTGCCTCTTTTTCACTCACTTTTACCCGATTTTGCCCACTTTTGCCCGATTTTGCCCAGTTCTGCTCCATTTGACCCACTTTGGCCCAGTATCACCCAATTCTGCCCGTTTTTGCCCGCTTTTACCTGTTTGTGCCCATTTCTGCCTGATTTTGCCCATTTCTGCCTGATTTTGCCCATTTTTGGCTCACTTTTACCCGATATTGCCCATTTTTATCCGATTTTGCCCACTTTCGCCCGATTTTGCCCACTTCTGTCCCGTTTCACCCAATTTTCCCCCCCAGGTGCCCCCAAAAGGTCAAGAGATGCTGTGGAGATGCGGGGGAGGGGTTTATTGGGGTGGGAGGTGGGTCTGGGGTGGGGTCTGTCCATCCATGGTGGGGTCGGACCATCCATGGAGGGGTTGCACCACCCATGGTTGGGTTGGTCCATCCATGGTTGGGTGTCCATGGTGGGCTTGGACCGTCCATGGTGGGGTCAGTCCACCCGTGGTTGGGTCGGTCCATCCATGGTTGGGTTGGTCCATCCATGGTGGGGTCCATGGTGGGGTTGGTCCACCCGTGGTTGGGTCGGTCCATCCGTGGTGGGGTCTGTGGTGGGCTTGGACCATCCATGGAGGGGTTGGACCACCCATGGTTGGGTTGGTCCATCCATGGCTGGGTGTCCATGGTGGGCTTGGACCATCCATGGTGGGCTCGGTCCATCTGTGGTTGGGTTGGTCCATCCATGGTTGGGTTGGTCCATGGTGGGTTTCGTGGACCTGCGGTGGCGTTGGTGGATCTGCGGTGGGGTTGGTGGATCTGCGGTGGGGTCGGTGGACCTGTGGTGGCGTTGGTGGACCTGTGGTGGCGTTGGTGGACCTGTGGTGGCGTTGGTGGATCTGCGGTGGGGTCGGTGGGTCTGTGGTGGCGTTGGTGGATCTGTGGTGGCGTCGGTGGACCTGTAGTGGCGTTGGTGGACCTGTGGTGGCGTTGGTGGATCTGCGGTGGGGTCGGTGGGTCTGTGGTGGTGTTGGTGGATCTGCGGTGGGGTTGGTGGACCTGTGGTGGTGTTGGTGGACCTGTGCTGGCGTTGGTGGACCTGTGGTGGTGTTGGTGGACCTGTGGTGGGGTCGGTGGGTCTGTGGTGGCTTTGGTGGATCTGCGGTGGGGTTGGTGGGTCTGCGGTGGGTTCGGTGGGTCTGCAGTGGGGTTGCTGGATCTGCGGTGGGTTCGGTGGGTCTGTGGTGGCGTTGGTGGATCTGTGGTGGGGTCGGTGGACCTGTGGTGGTGTTGGTGGATCTGCTGTGGGGTTGGTGGATCTGTGGTGGCATTGGTGGACCTGTGGTGGGGTTGGTGGATCTGTGGTGGCATTGGTGGACCTGTGGTGGGGTTGGCGGATCTGTGGTGGCATTGGTGGACCTGTGGTGGCGTTGGTGGATCTGCTGTGGGGTTGGTGGATCTGCTGTGGGGTTGGCGGATCTGCTGTGGGGTCGGCGGATCTGTGGTGGCGTTGGTGGATCTGCGGTGGGGTCGGTGGATCTGCGGTGGGGTCGGCGGGTCCGTGGTGGGATGAGGAGAACTCAGGCCTGCCCCATGGTCTCCAGGATCCATGGCAGGTACTTGTAGACCTGGCTGTAGACCCCTGGTCTCCCCACCTGCCCACAGGGGTGGTCACCCCACGAGACGATGCCTTGCAGGACCCCCTTGCAGATGAGGGGTCCCCCAGAGTCACCCTGGGGACAAGAGGGACCGTGACAGGACCTCGGCCGCGCTCTCCGAGCAGGTAGGACACCGGGGCGGAGGTGGTCACCAGAGGGGACATCTACTCTCGGGACCTAGAGACGTGGGGCCAGGCGGAGCGAGGTGGCCAGGGAGGGGTGGGGTGGAAGGGGCTGAAGAGATGTGGCCGTGGGACATGAGGGTGTGGCCGTGGGGCGTGGACGGGTCTTGAAGCTCGGGGGGACGAGGGGACCAAAGGGAGGTGGTTATGGGTGGTGGCAACGGGGCACGGGGCCACGGCCACGTCTCAAAGCCGAGGGGACCAAAGGGAGGTGGCCGGGGGAGGTGGGTACGTAGGGATGGGAGATGGAGATGCGTCCAAGCCCAAGGGACAAGGGGGACCAGGGGGAGGCGGCTGTGGGAGGTGGGGATGAGGTGGTGGGACGTGGGGAGAAGGTGATGGGACGTGGGGATGTGGTGATGGGACGTGGGGATGGGACACGAGGATGAGATGATGGGACATGGGGGTGAGGTGGTGGGACACGAGGATGAGGTGGTGGGACATGGGGAGAAGGTGATGGGAACGTGGGGATGGGACATGGGGATGAGGTGGTGGGACATGGGGATGAGGTGATGGGACATGAGGATGAGGTGGTGGGACACGGGGTGAAGGTGATGGGAACGTGGTGAAGGGACACAGGGTGAAGGTGATGGGACACGAGGATGAGGTGATGGGACACGAGGATGAGGTGATGGGACACAGGGAGAAGGTGATGGGACACGAGGATGAGGTGGTGGGACATGAGGACGTGGAGATGGGACACGGGGACGTGGTGATGGGACACGGGGAGAAGGTGATGGGACATGAGGATGAGGTGATGGGACATGGGGAGAAGGTGATGGGACACGGGGACGTGGTGATGGGACACGGGGAGAAGGTGATGGGACACGGTGATGGGACATGAGGATGAGGTGATGGGACATGGGGAGAAGGTGATGGGACACGGGGATGAGGTGATGGAACGTGGGGAGAAGGTGATGGGAACGTGGGGATGGGACACGGGGTAAAGGTGATGGGACACGGGGATGAGGTGATGGGACACGGGGAGAAGGTGATGGGACACGAGGATGAGGTGATGGGACACGGGGAGAAGGTGATGGGACACGAGGATGAGGTGGTGGGACACGAGGATGAGGTGGTGGGACATGGGGAGAAGGTGATGGGACACGGTGATGGGACACAAGGATGAGGTGGTGGGACATGGGGATGAGGCGATGGGACATGGGGAGAAGGTGATGGGACATGGGGATGAGGTGGTGGGACACGGGGATGTGGAGATGGGACACGGGGATGTGGTGATGGGACACGGGGAGAAGGTGATGGGACACGGTGATGGGACATGAGGATGAGGTGATGGGACATGGGGAGAAGGTGATGGGACACGGGGATGAGGTGATGGAACGTGGGGAGAAGGTGATGGGAACGTGGGGATGGGACACGGGGTAAAGGTGATGGGACACGGGGATGAGGTGGTGGGACATGGGGACGTGGAGATGGGACACGGGGACATGGTGATGGGACACGGGGAGAAGGTGATGGGACACGGTGATGGGACACGAGGATGAGGTGGGGGGACACGGGGATGAGGTGATGGGACACGGGGAGAAGGTGATGGGACACAGGGAGAAGGTGATGGGACACAGGGAGAAGGTGATGGGACACGGGGATGAGGTGATGGGACACGGGGAGAAGGTGATGGGACACGGGGATGAGGTGATGGGACACGGGGAGAAGGTGATGGGACACGGGGATGAGGTGATGGGACACGGGGAGAAGGTGATGGGACACGGGGATGAGGTGATGGGACACGGGGAGAAGGTGATGGGACACGAGGATGAGGTGATGGGACACGGGGAGAAGGTGATGGGACACGAGGATGAGGTGGTGGGACACGGTGATGGGACACAGCGATGAGGTGGTGGGACATGGGGATGGGACACGGGGAGAAGGTGATGGGACACGGGGATGAGGTGATGGGACACGAGGATGAGGTGGTGGGACACGAGGATGAGGTGGTGGGACACGGGGACCTGGAGGTACCTGGCAGGAGTCCTTGCCCCCCGCAGCCACGCCGGCGCACAACATGTCCTCGGTGACTTTGTTGCCGTAGACCATCCGGCACTCGTCCTCCCCCACCACGGTGACGTTCACGCACTGGGGGGTGTCGGGGAAGGACTCTGGGAAGGGGAGGGGACACGTGTCCCACCCGGGTCAGGGCTCCAACCCCGGACACTTGAGGGCCTTCTCTTGACCCCACCCAACCCAACGGAGGTGGAGATGTCCATCTCTTGGACATCTGGGTCCCTTCTCTGCAGAGATGCCACCACCCAACCCCAATGGAGGTGGAGATGTCCACCCATCTCTTGGACATCTGGGTCTTCTCTGCAGAGATGCCACCACCCAACCCCAATGGAGGTGGAGATGTCCACCCATCTCATGGACATCTGGGTCCCTTCTCTGCTGAGATGCCACCACCCAACCCCAATGGAGGTGGAGATGTCCATCCCTTGGACATCTGGGTCCCTTCTCTGCAGAGATGCCACCACCCAACCCCAATGGAGGTGGAGATGTCCATCCCTTGGACATCTGACTCTCATCCATAGAGATGCCACCACCCAACCCCAATGGAGGTGGAGATGTCCATACCTTGGACATCTGGGTCCCTTCTCTGCAGAGATGCCACCACCCAACCCCAATGGAGGTGGAGATGTCCATCCCTTGGACATCTGGGTCCCTTCTCTGCAGAGATGCCACCACCCAACCCCAATGGAGGTGGAGATGTCCACCCATCTCATGGACATCTGGGTCTTCTCTGCAGAGATGCCACCACCCAACCCCAATGGAGGTGGAGATGTCCATCCCTTGGACATCTGGGTCCCTTCTCTGCTGAGATGCCACCACCCAACCCCAATGGAGGTGGAGATATCCATCCCTTGGACATCTGGGTCCCTTCTCTGCAGAGATGCCACCACCCAACCCCAATGGAGGTGGAGATGTCCATCCCTTGGACATCTGGGTCCCTTCTCTGCAGAGATGCCACCACCCAACCCCAATGGAGGTGGAGATGTCCATCCCTTGGACATCTGGGTCTCTTCTCTGCTGAGATGCCACCACCCAACCCCAATGGAGGTGGAGATGTCCATCCCTTGGACATCTGGGTCCCTTCTCTGCTGAGATGCCACCACCCAACCCCAATGGAGGTGGAGATGTCCATCCCTTGGACATCTGGGTCCCTTCTCTGCAGAGATGCCACCACCCAACCCCAATGGAGGTGGAGATGTCCATCTCTTGGACATCTGGGTCTTCTCTGCTGAGATGCCACCACCCAACCCCAATGGAGGTGGAGATGTCCATCCCTTGGACATCTGACTCTCATCCATAGAGATGCCACCACCCAACCCCAATGGAGGTGGAGATGTCCACCCATCTCATGGACATCTGGGTCTTCTCTGCAGAGATGCCACCACCCAACCCCAATGGAGGTGGAGATGTCCATCCCTTGGACATCTGGGTCCCTTCTCTGCTGAGATGCCACCACCCAACCCCAATGGAGGTGGAGATATCCATCCCTTGGACATCTGGGTCCCTTCTCTGCAGAGATGCCACCACCCAACCCCAATGGAGGTGGAGATGTCCATCCCTTGGACATCTGGGTCCCTTCTCTGCAGAGATGCCACCACCCAACCCCAATGGAGGTGGAGATGTCCATCCCTTGGACATCTGGGTCCCTTCTCTGCTGAGATGCCACCACCCAACCCCAATGGAGGTGGAGATCTCCATCCCTTGGACATCTGGGTCCCTTCTCTGCAGAGATGCCACCACCCAACCCCAATGGAGGTGGAGATGTCCATCTCTTGGACATCTGGGTCTTCTCTGCTGAGATGCCACCACCCAACCCCAATGGAGGTGGAGATGTCCATCCCTTGGACATCTGGGTCCCTTCTCTGCAGAGATGCCACCACCCAACCCCAATGGAGGTGGAGATGTCCATCCCTTGGACATCTGACTCTCATCCATAGAGATGCCACCACCCAACCCCAATGGAGGTGGAGATGTCCACCCATCTCATGGACATCTGGGTCTTCTCTGCAGAGATGCCACCACCCAACCCCAATGGAGGTGGAGATGTCCATCCCTTGGACATCTGGGTCCCTTCTCTGCTGAGATGCCACCACCCAACCCCAATGGAGGTGGAGATATCCATCCCTTGGACATCTGGGTCCCTTCTCTGCAGAGATGCCACCACCCAACCCCAATGGAGGTGGAGATGTCCATCCCTTGGACATCTGGGTCCCTTCTCTGCAGAGATGCCACCACCCAACCCCAATGGAGGTGGAGATGTCCATCCCTTGGACATCTGGGTCTCTTCTCTGCTGAGATGCCACCACCCAACCCCAATGGAGGTGGAGATGTCCATCCCTTGGACATCTGGGTCCCTTCTCTGCTGAGATGCCACCACCCAACCCCAATGGAGGTGGAGATCTCCATCCCTTGGACATCTGGGTCCCTTCTCTGCAGAGATGCCACCACCCAACCCCAATGGAGGTGGAGATGTCCATCTCTTGGACATCTGGGTCTTCTCTGCAGAGATGCCACCACCCAACCCCAATGGAGGTGGAGATGTCCATCCCTTGGACATCTGGGTCCCTTCTCTGCTGAGATGCCACCACCCAACCCCAATGGAGGTGGAGATGTCCATCCCTTGGACATCTGGGTCCCTTCTCTGCACCTACCCTCGGGGCTGGTGGTGGTCCCCCATCCCATGACGGTGCAGTTGGTGCCGGTGGCCGGAGGACTTCTGGGCAGGTCCAAAGGGCGCACGTAGGGGGTGATTTGGAAGGGGGGTTCAACGCGCAACAACATGAGGTCATGGGCGTAGGAACCGTCTCCATCGGCCGAGTCGAAGCCGGGGTGGACCACCACGTCCACGGCCACGGCGTACTGCTCCTGTCCCGTCAGCGTGGCCAGGCTGTGCTCCCCCGCCCGCACCTGGATGTGACTGGGGGGACAAGGGACACGTCAGGGGAGGTGGCACCACCACGTTGGGGACGTGGGAGGGGCGTGGGGGGGTGGTGGGAGGTGGGCGTGGTGGGAGGTGGTCATGGTGGGACGTGGTCATGGTGGGATGTGGTTATGGAGGGATACGGTCATGGTGGGACGTGGCCATGGAGGAACGTGGTCATGTTGAGATGTGGTCATGGTGGGACGTGGCCATGGTGGGACGTAGTCATGGAGGGATACGGTCATGGTAGGACATGGCCGTGGTGGAACATGGCCATGGAGGGACATGGTCATGGTGAGACGTGGTCATGGAGGTACATAGTCATGGTGGGACATGGTCATGGAGGGACGTGGCCGTGGTGGGACATGGCCGTGGTGGGACATGGCCGTGGTGGGACATGGCCATGGAGGGACGTGGTCATGGTGGGACATGGCCATGGTGAGATATAGTCATGGAGGTACATAGTCATGGTGGGACATGGCCATGGAGGGACATGGTCATGGTGGGATGTGGCCATGGTGGGACATGGCCATGGTGAGATATGGTCATGGAGGTACATAGTCATGGTGGGATGTGGCCATGGAGGGACGTGGCCGTGGTGGGACATGGTCATGGAGGGATACGGTCATGGAGGGATGTGGTCATGGAGGGATGTGGTCATGGTGGGACGTGGCCATGGTGGGACATAGTCATGGTGGTACATAGTCATGGTGGGACATGGCCATGGTGGGACGTGGCCATGGAGGGATGTGGTCATGGAGGAACGTGATCATGGAGGGATGTGGTGATGGTGGGACGTGGTCATGGTGGGACATGGTCATGGTGGGAGGTGGTCATGTTGAGATGTGGTCATGGAGGGATACGGTCATGGTGGGACGTGGCCATGGTGGGACGTAGTCATGGTGGGATGTGGTGATGGTGGGATGTGGTCATGGTGGGACGTGGTCATGGAGGGACGTGGTCATGGTGAGATGTGGTCATGGTGGGACATGGCCATGGTGGGACGGGGACGTGAGGGACGTGACCACGGAGGGATGTGGCCCAGGTCACGATGACCCAGTTCTCCCAGTTCCTCCCAGTTGTCTTCCACGTTCCCCTCCCAGTTCCCCTCCCAGTTCTTCCTACTTCCCCTCCCAGTTCCACCCAGTGCTTCCTGGAGCCTCTCCCAGTGCCCCCCCCCCCCCCCCAAACTGGTCTGGCCGTGGGTGGCCATGAGCACCCAGTGGGGGCTGAGCAGTGCTCCCAGTGCTCCCAGTGCTCCCAGTTCCCCTCCCAGTGCCCCCCAGTTCCCTTCCCAATAGCCTCAGTGCCCTCCCAGTGCCTCCCAGTGCCTCCCAGTGCCTCCCAGTGCTCCCAGTTCCCCTCCCAGTGCCCCCCAGTTCCCTTCCCAATAGCCTCAGTGCCCTCCCAGTGCCTCCCAGTGCTCCCAGTTCCCCTCCCAGTGCCCCCCAGTTCCCTTCCCAATACCCTCAGTGCCCTCCCAGTGCCTCCCAGTGCCTCCCAGTGCTCCCAGTTCCCCTCCCAGTGCCCCCCAGTTCCCTTCCCAATACCCTCAGTGCCCTCCCAGTGCCTCCCAGTGCCTCCCAGTGCTCCCAGTTCCCCTCCCAGTGCCCCCCAGTTCCCTTCCCAATAGCCTCAGTGCCCTCCCAGTGCCCTCCCAGTGCCTCCCAGTGCTCCCAGTTCCCCTCCCAGTGCCCCCCAGTTCCCTTCCCAATAGCCTCAGTGCCCTCCCAGTGCCTCCCAGTGCTCCCAGTTCCCCTCCCAGTGCCCCCCAGTTCCCTTCCCAATAGCCTCAGTGCCCCCCCAGTGCCTCCCAGTGCCTCCCAGTGCTCCCAGTTCCCCTCCCAGTGCCCCCCAGTTCCCTTCCCAATACCCTCAGTGCCCTCCCAGTGCCTCCCAGTGCCCCTCACAGTTCCCCCAGTGGCCTCCCCAGTGCTCCCAGTGCCCCCAGTTCCCCTCCCAGTGCCCCGATCCCATTCCCAGTGCCCTTCCCAGTTCCCCCAGTCCCCTTCCCAGTGCCTCCCAGTGCCCTTCCCAGTGCCCCCGGTCTCCCTCCCAGTGTCCCCAGTGCTCCCAGTTCCCCTCCCAGTGCCTCCCAGTGCCTCCCAATGACCCTCCCAGTGCCTCCCAGTGCTCCCAGTTCCCCTCCCAGTGCCTCCCACTGCCCCCAATCTCCCTCCCAGTGCCTCCCAGTGCTCCCAGTTCCCCTCCCAGTGCCTCCCAGTGCCCCCAATCTCCCTCCCAGTGCCTCCCAGTGCTCCCAGTTCCCCTCCCAGTGCCTCCCAGTGCTCCCAGTGCCCCTCCCAGTGCCTCCCAGTGCCCCCAATCTCCCTCCCAATGCCTCCCAGTGCTCCCAGTTCCCCTCCCAGTGCCTCACAGTGCCCCCTAATGACCCTCTCAGTGCCTCCCAGTGCCCCCCAGTCTCCCTCCCAGTGCCCCCTGTCTCCCTCCCAGTGCTCCCAGTTCCCCTCCCAGTGCCTCCCAGTGCCCCCTGTCTCCCTCCCAGTGCTCCCAGTGCCCCTCCCAGTGCCTCCCACTGCCCCCAATCTCCCTCCCAGTGACTCCCAGTGCTCCCAGTTCCCCTCCCAGTGCCTCCCAGTGCCCCCCATCTCCCTCCCAGTGCTCCCAGTGCCCCTCCCAGTGCCTCCCACTGCCCCCAATCTCCCTCCCAGTGCCTCCCAGTGCCCCCCCCCGGCCCCGACCTGGTCCGGCAGTGGGCGGCGGTGATCACCCAGTGGGGGCTGAGCAGTGCCCCCCCGCACTGGTGTTGGTCGAAGTGGAAGAGGAGGACGAGGTGGGGGTGGGCCCGGGGGGGGCACTCGCTGCCCCCCAGGATGCGCTCACCCCACGGCCGCACTTGGGGGGCACAGGGAGGGGGGGGGGGGGGAAATTGGGGGGGTGGGGGGTTAGAACCCTGCTACTGGGGCTGCTGGGACCCCCCCACAACACCCCCCCACTCCCAGTCTCCCTCCCAGTGCTCCCAGTGCCCTTCCCAGTGCCCCCAGTGCCCCTCCCAGTGCCCCCAGTCTCCCTCCCAGTGCCTCCAGTCCCCTCCCATTGCCTCCCAGTGCCCCCAGCCCCTCTCCCAGTGCCCCCAGCCCCTCTCCCAGTGCCCCCAGTGCCCCTCCCACTGCGCCAATTTCCCTCCCAGTGCCCCCAGTCCCCTTCCCAGTGCCTCCCAGTGCACAAAATCTCCCTCCCAGTTCCCCCACTGCCCATCCCAGTGCCCCCGGTGCCCCTCCCAGTGCCCCCAATCTCCCTCTCAGTGCCCCCAGTCCCTCTCCCAGTGTCCCCCAATGCCCGTCCCAGTGCCCCCAGTCTCCCTCCCAGTGCATCCAGTCCCCCTCCCAGTGCCCACAGTGCCCATCCCAGTGCTCCCAGTACCCTTCCCAGTGCCTCCCAGTGCCCCCAGTCTCCCTCCCAGTGCCCCCAGTCCCCCTCCCATTGCCTTCCAGTGCCCCCAGCCCCTCTCCCAGTGCCCCCAGTGCCCCTCCCAGTGCCCCAATCTCCCTCCCAGTGCCCCCAGTCCCTTTCCCAGTGGCCCCAGTCCCCCTCCCATTGCCTCCCAGTGCCCCCAGTCCCTCTCCCAGTGCTCCCAGTGCCCTTCCCAGTGTCCCCCCTCCGTCCCCCGTCCGGGACCCACAGAGGACCACCCCCACACCCCGACCCACACATTGGGGACCCCCCCAGACTCCCTTATCCCCTCCTCGGACCCCCCCAGACCCCCTTATGCCCCCCCAGACCCCCATGTCCCCCCCCCCCCGGGTCGCCCCCAGACCCCTTTGTGTCCCCCCCCAGCCCCACAGAGACCCCCCCCCCCGACCCACACATTGGAGACCCCCCCAGACCCCCCCAAACCCTCTCACCGGGGGTCACCAGGAAGAAGAGGAGGAGGAGACGAGGGGCCGCCATGGTGGTGTGTGTGGGGGGGGAGACGTGTGGGTGGGCGCTATGGGGCGCTATGGGGCGCTATGGGGCGCGGGGATATCAAGGCTCTTCGTTAATAATTAACGGGGGCTCATTAACCTCCCCCCCCTGCCCCCCCCCCCCCCCCCAACTTTGTTTGCTCGGGACGGGCAGGTGCTGCGTTCACACCCCACCCCCCAAAAATAGTGTGTGGGGCACAACGTGGGGCTGAGTTATGGGGCCCGGAAATGTGGGTCCCCCCGGGGGATGTGGGGCTGAGTTATGGGGCCGGACATGTGGGTCCCCCCGGGGGATGTGGGGCTGAGTAATGGAGCCTGGAAATGTGGGTCCTCCCAGGGGATGTGGGGCTGAGTTATGGGGCCCGGATATGTGGGTCCCCCCGGGGGATGTGGGGCTGAGTTATGGGGCCCGGACAGGGTCCCCCCCGGGGGATGTGGGGCTGAGTTATGGGTCCGGACATGTGGGTCCCCCCGGGGGATGTGGGGCTGAGTTATGGGGCCCGGACAGGGTCCTCCCGGGGGATGTGGGGCTGAGTTATGGGCCCGGATATGTGGGTCCCCCCGGGGGATGTGGGGCTGAGTTATGGGGCCCGGATATGTGGGTCCCCCCGGGGGATGTGGGGCTGAGTTATGGGGCCCGGACAGGGTCCCCCCCGGGGGATGTGGGGCTGAGTTATGGGGCCCGGATACGTGGGTCCCCCCGGGGGATGTGGGGCTGAGTTATGGGCCCGGATATGTGGGTCCCCCCAGGGGATGTGGGGCTGATTTATGGGTCCAGACATGTGGCTCCCCCCGGGGGATGTGGGGCTGAGTTATGGGGCCTGGACAGGGTCCCCCCCGGGGGATGTGGGGCTGAGTTATGGGTCCGGACATGTGGGTCCCCCCGGGGGATGTGGGGCTGAGTTATGGGCCCGGATATGTGGGTCCCCCCGGGGGATGTGGGGCTGAGTTATGGGGCCCGGAAATGTGGGTCCCCCCGGGGGATGTGGGGCTGATTTATGGGTCCGGACATGTGGGTCCCCCCCGGGGGATGTGGGGCTGAGTAAGAGAGTTCCATTTGGGTGGTTATGGGGGGAAGTGGGGCAGCCCTGGACACGTGGGTCCCCTATGGCATATCTATGGGGCGCAGTGGGTCCGTATGGGCTCTATGGGGAGAAGTGGGTCCCCTATGGCATATCTATGGGGCACGGTGGGTCCATATGGGCTCTATGGGGAGAAGTGGGTCCCCTATGGCATATCTATGGGGCACAGTGGGTCCGTATGGTATCTGTGGGGAGAAGTGGGTCCCCTATGGCATATCTATGGGGCGCAGTGGGTCCGTATGGGCTCTATGGGGCGCGGTGGGGGTGGGGCGCCCCTTCCCCCCCCCACACTTTTGCCGGGATTAGCGCGGGATTAAGCAAATCCCCCCCGCGACGCGGGCGTGGCACGGGCGATGATGTCACCATCCTGGGCCCCGCCCTCCTGCCCGCTAATTACGGCCCTAATGCCTAATTAGGGCCCTAATCAAGGCAGCAAAGCAGCTGGGGGTCCCACCCCGCCTGTGATTGGCTGGCTGGGAGTGGCAGCCACGCCCCCTTGAGGGGGTTGGGGGGAGGGGGCACCCCCTGGCCCAGCCAATGGTGTGGCCCCAGCTCGGGGGAGGGGCTTGGGGAGAGCCCAGCCAATGGTGTGACCTCCTTTTGGGGGTGGGAGGGGCTTGGGAAGAGCCCAACCAATGGAGTTCCCTGATCTGAGGAGCCCGACCAATCACATAGCCTCATTTAACGGCTGGGCGGGGCCTGGGAAGAGCTCAGCCAATGGCCTTTCCCTGATCTGAGGAGCCCGACCAATCACATAGCCTCATTTAACGGGTGGGCGGGGCCTGGGAAGAGCTCAGCCAATGGCCTTTCCCTGATCTGAGGAGCCCAACCAATGGTGTGGCCCCACCTTGGGGTGGGCGGGACTTGGGAAGATCCCAACCAATGGTGTGTCCCCAGTGTTAGGTGGGCGGGGCCTGGGAAAAGCTCAGCCAATGGTGTTTCCCCCCCTCTGAGGAGCCCAACCAATCACGTATCCCCATTTTGGGGTGGGCGGGGCTTGGGATGAGGCCAACCAATGGTGTTTCTCCCCTCTGAGGAACCCAACCAATGGTGTGACCTCATTTTGGGGGGTGGGTGGGACTTGGGAAGAGCCCAACCAATGCTGTGGCCTCATTTTGGGGGTGGGAGGGGCTTGGGAAGAGCGCAGCCAACAGCGTTTCCCTGAGCTGAGGTGGGTGGGTCTTGGCACGAGCCCAGCCAATGGCGTGGCCTCAGCTTGGTTGACCCTCGGCTTGGCCAACCATTACTGGTTGGGTGACCCTTACTGGTTTGACCACCGCTCTTGGGCTGGTTGACCACCTCCAGCTTGGTTGACCCTCGTGTTGGCCAACCCCCGTTGGGTGGATGACCTTCACTGGGGTGACCACCTCCTGTGGACTGGTTGCCCCTTGGGTTGGCCAACCATCACTGGTTGGATGACCTTCACTGGGTTGACCACCTCCTTTGTGCTGGTTGACCATCACCACCTTGGTTGACCCTCGTGTTGGCCAACCATTGGATGACCCTCATGGGTTGGGTGACCTTTGGCTTCTTCACTCCTAATTGGGCGTCTCCTATTGGTCCTTGCAGGATGGCCACCGGTGATGGGAGTTGGGCAACCACCTTTGGTTGCTCACCCTGCTTGTCTTAACCGACTCCATGTGGGTCGGAGGTCACGTCCACCAGTGTCCCATGACCTCAAGGCCACCCATAGGCCACCTCCGCCGCAGGTCTTGGCCCTTGGCAGATGACAGCGTATTTTGGGGCTGGTGGGACCTCAAACCCGAAGATGTCACCTCCTGGGGCCAACCCTGGAGGACAGGAGATGTCTGACCTTGACCTTGAGATCTTTTTTGGAGGGGGAAGAAGGTTGAAAGGACCACGTTTCCCACCAACCGGCACAAGGCTTTAATTTCTCCTCTCTTCCCACCCACCTTCTCACCACCTCCCCCAGTTCTACCCCCCCAACTTCTACCACAGCTTCTCTTCTCCCTCCCAGGGCGGGGAGAGGTCAAGCGGTGGGGGACCACGCGTGTGGTCCTCTCCCTTCCTCCCGGCCTGAGGACTCGGCGGTTGTGGGAGCGTCCCACTAGTTGTCCTTCATGGTCTTCTGGATCCACTGGGCGTATCTACAGACCTTGGTGTAGACACCGGGTCTCTTGGGTTGCCCGCATTTCTCCATGCCCCAGGAGACGATACCTTGGAGGGTCCCATCACAAACCAGAGGTCCTCCGGAGTCGCCCTACGGAGAGACGGGACGTGAACGGAGAAGGTTCACCATTCTCCACTGGGTCATCCAACCCTTCTCGGCTTGGCCAACTTCTCCAGAGTTTGACCCCACCGGCGTTGGGTTTCATCGGGGGGGTTGACCTCTTTGGGTTGGTCAATCGTTGGTGGGTTGGTTGGCCACCGTGTGGTTGGCCAACTGCCAATGGGTTGGCTGCCCATCGTTGGGTTGGTTGGCCACCGTGTGGTTGGTCAAACACCATTGGGTTGGTCAACCACCATTGGGTTGGCCGGCCATGGTTGGGTTGGTCGGCCATGGTTGGGTTGGTCGGCCATGGTTGGGTTGGTCAACCGCCCTTGGGTTGGTCAACCGCCATTGGGTTGGTCAACGGCCATTGGGTTGGTCATCTCCAACTGGTTTAGAGGTTGAGAACCTCCCACCGGGTTAACCAACTCCATGACACTGGACTGGGCAACCCTTGAGGTGTTCCACCATCATTACGTTGGGTGACGGACTCCCATCGGGTCACCTAAGGCTTGGTGGCTTCTCTAACCTCCAGTGGTTGCCCAACCACCCCAATAGGTTGCCCAAATCGCTTTGGCTCTTCCAACCAATGCCGAGTTGGCCAATTCCACTCCGTTGACCAATTCCATTGTGTTGGCCAACCCTTGTCGGGCTGAAGACCATCACAGGGTTGCCCAACCACCCCAGTAGGTTGCCCAAATCGCTTTGGCTCTTCCAACCAATGCCGAGTTGGCCAATTCCATTCCATAGGCCAACTCCATTGCGTTGGCCAACCCTTGTTGGGCTGAAGACCATCACAGGGTTGCCCAACCACCCCAGTAGGTTGCCCAAATCGCTTTGGCTCTTCCAACCAATGCCAAGTTGGCCAATTCCACTCCGTTCACCAACTCCATTGCGTTGGCCAACCCTTGTTGGGCTGAAGACCATCACAGGGTTGCCTAACCGTGCCAGTAGGTTGCCCAAATCGCTTTGGCTCTTCCAACCAATGCCGAATTGGCCAATTCCACTCCGTTGACCAACTCCATCGCGTTGGCCAACCCTTGTTGGGTTGAAGACCATCACAGGGTTGCCCAACCACCCCAGTAGGTTGCCCAAATCGCTTTGGCTCTTCCAGCCAATGCCGAGTTGGCCAATTCCACTCCGTTGACCAACTCCATCGCGTTGGCCAACCCTTGTTGGGTTGAAGACCATCACAGGGTTGCCCAACCACCCCAGTAGGTTGCCCAAATCGCTTTGGCTCTTCCAACCAATGCCGAGTTGGCCAATTCCACTCCGTTGACCAATTCCATTGCGTTGGCCAACCCTTGTCGGGCTGAAGACCATCACACGGTTGCCTAACCACGCCAGTAGGTTGCCCAAATCGCTTTGGCTCTTCCAACCAATGCCGAGTTGGCCAATTCCGCTCCATTGACCAACACCATCGCGTTGGCCAACCCTTGTTGGGCTGAAGACCATCACAGGGTTGCCTAACCATGCCAGTAGGTTGCCCAAATCGCTTTGGCTCTTCCAACCAATGCTGAGTTGGCCAATTCCACTCCGTTCACCAACTCCATCGCGTTGGCCAACCCTTGTTGGGTTGAAGACCATCACAGGGTTGCCCAACCACCCCAATAGGTTGCCCAAATCGCTTTGTCTCTTCCAACCAATGCCGAATTGGCCAATTCCACTCCGTTCACCAACTCCATTGCGTTGGCCAACCCTTGTTGGGCTGAAGACCATCACACAGTTGCCTAACCATGCCAGTAGGTTGCCCAAATCGCTTTGGCTCTTCCAACCAATGCTGAGTTGGCCAATTCCACTCCATTGACCAACACCATCGCGTTGGCCAACCCTTGTTGGGCTGAAGACCATCACAGGGTTGCCCAACCACCCCAGTAGGTTGCCCAAATCGCTTTGGCTCTTCCAACCAATGCCGAGTTGGCCAATTCCACTCCATTGACCAACTCCATCGCTTTGGCCAACCCTTGTTGGGCTGAAGACCATCACAGGGTTGCCTAACCATGCCAGTAGGTTGCCCAAATCGCTTTGGCTCTTCCAACCAATGCTGAGTTGGCCAATTCCACTCCGTTCACCAACTCCATTGCGTTGGCCAACCCTTGTTGGGTTGAAGACCATCACACGGTTGCCTAACCATGCCAGTAGGTTGCCCAAATCGCTTTGGCTCTTCCAACCAATGCCGAGTTGGCCAATTCCACTCCGTTGACCAACACCATCGCGTTGGCCAACCATTGTTGGGCTGAAGACCATCACACGGTTGCCCAACCACCCCAGTAGGTTGCCCAAATCGCTTTGGCTCTTCCAACCAATGCCGAGTTGGCCAATTCCACTCCGTTGACCAACACCATCGCGTTGGCCAACCCTTGTTGGGTTGAAAACCCAACACCGGCTTGCCCGACCTTCACCGTGTTGAAGACCATTCCCGGGCTTGGCCAACCCTCATCGAGTTCCTGAGCTTAGCCTGACCATCAGAGGAAGACCCCAGGGTGACGACACGTCCCCTCCTGTCCCCAAGGTCCACCTGGGAGACAACCCCACCCCACCCCCTTCCCCACACCCCCATCGGCGATGGTAGAAGAGGTCGTTTGGAACCATACCTGGCAGGAGTCCCTACCGCCTTGGAGGCTCCCGGCGCACAACATGTTCTCGGTGATGGAACCAGGGTACAACCGCTGGCACTCGGCCGTGGAGAAGATGGTGACGTTGACGCACTGCAAGACGTCCGGGTAAGTGACTGAGACGGGAACCGGAGGGAGGGGGGACGGGGGGGGGGGGTGGGGGGGGAAGAAAGAAACCAGAGCAATCGACCCAGGAACTGGCAAAAATGTGGTCCTATCCCCCCCCTCCCCCCCCAAAAAAAACCCCACCCCCACCCCCAAAATCCTCCCTCCCCCCTTTTGCCACCACCCAGGAGAAGAAGGAGTCGTGTCCGCCCCCCCCCCCCCCCCCCCCCCTTCCCCCTCTGAACTCCCTTGGGGATGTTTTCTTGGGTTTGGGGAGAAAAAAAGAGCTATTTTGGGGTGGGGGTGTCGAAGAATGTCACCCCGTGGAGACACCCCCCCAGGAGACCTTCTCCCACCAGGAGGACCCCAAAACCCATCTCTTTTCTTTTTTTTTTTTTTTTCGGGGAGGGTGGGGACGACTTCTCCAAAATTCTCTCTTATTTCGCTTCGTGGCATTTCCCTTTCGTTTTCCCCCTCAATTTAATTTTTTTATGACTTTTTTTTTTATCCATTTTCAGCTTTTTTTTTTTCTTTCTGGTGTTTGGTGTTCTGTTTTTGGTTTGTTTTTTTTTTTTTTTTTTTTTTTAAAGTTCATTTTTATTCTCCCTACGATTGAACGGAACTGGTTTTAATTCGATTCCGGTCCCGCCCCCTTCGGCGTAACTCATTTTAGGTCATTTCCTTTTTTTTCTACCGTTTTCGGTGGCTTTCTTGGATCGTTTCCCCCTTTTCCTTTCCCCGATTTCCTTTTCCTTCGGTAGAAATCCAGATCGGCTTTTTTTTTTTTTTTCCCCCCATTTAATCCGTCGTGTGATTTTAGGTGGTTTTAGGGATTTTTCTTCTCATTTCTTTGAATCTTATTTTGATAGAAAATAACCCAATTTCATGTTATTTTCTGCCCTTTCCTCCTCTGATACACTTTTTTGTTCCCATTTCTTAGGAGGTGTCCAGGAGACCACCCAGATGTTCAGGAGAGGACCCAGATGGCCAGAAGACCATCCAGATGGCCAGGAGAGGACCCAGATGGCCAGAAGACCATCCAGATGTTCAGGAGAGGACCCAGATGGCCAGGAGACCACCCAGATGTTCAGGAGAGGACCCAGATGTTCAGGAGACCATCCAGATGGACAGGAGAGGACCCAGATGTCCAGGAGACCACCCAAATGTTCAGGAGACCACCCAGATGTTCAGGAGAGGACCCAGATGGCCAGAAGACCATCCAGATGGCCAGGAGAGGACCCAGATGTCCAGAAGACCACTCAAGCCTATGAGAGAAGATCCAGGCAGTCCTGAGAAGACACCAGTGCCCAGGAGGGGACTTGGGTGTTCAGGAGAAGACCCAAGCATCTAGGAGAGGACCTAGACGTCCAGGAGAGGACCCTGGTGTCCATGAGGGGACCCAGATGTCCAGGAGAAGACCTCGATGTCCTTTGGCTCTTCCAGCCATTACTGAGTTGGCCAATTCTACTTGCGTTGGCCAATTCTACTTGCGTTGGCCAACTCTTGTTGGGTTGAAGACCGTCACTGCGTTGGCCAACCACCCCAGTAGGTTGCCCAGATGTCTAGGTTTCCATGAGAGGACCCAGGAGTCCAGGAGGCCACCCAGATGTTCAGGAGGGGACCCAGATGTCCAGAAGAGGACCCAGATGTTCAGGAGAGGACATAGGTGTCCAGGAGAGGACCCAGGTGTCCTTGAGGCCACCCAGATGTCCAGGAGAGGACATAGGTGGTCAGGAGGGGACTTGGGTGCTCAGATGACCCAGGCATCTGGGAGGGGACCTGGAGGTCCAAGAGAAGACCCAGGTGTCCAGGAGGCCACCCAGGTGTCCAGGAGAGGACCTAGATCTCCAGGAGAAGACCCAGGTGTCCAGGAGAAGACCCATGTGTCCAGGAGAGGACCCAGGTGTCCAGGAGAGGACATAGGCAAGCATGAGAAGACCTAGATGTCCAGGAGAGGACTCAGGTGTCCATGAGGGGACCCAGATGTCCAGGAGAGGACCCAGGTGTCCAGGAGAAGACCCAGGTGTCCAGGAGAGGACCCAGGTGTCCAGGAGAGGACTCAGGTATCCATGAAGGAACCCAGGCGTCCAGGAGAGGACCTAGATGTCCAGGAGAAGACCCAGGTGTCCAGGAGAGGACCCAGGTGTCCAGGAGAGGACATAGACATCCAGGAGAGGACCTAGATCTCCATGAGGGGACCCAGATGTCCAGGAGAGGACCCAGGTGTCCAGGAGAGGACTCAGGTGTCCAGGACATGACCTAGATATCCAGGAGAGCACCTACATGTCCAGGAGAGCACCTAGATGTCCAAAAGAGGACCCAGATGTCCAGGAGAGGACATAGGTGTCCATGACAGGACCCAGATGTCCAGGAGAGGACCCAGGTGTCCAGGAGGCCACCCAGATGTCCAGGAGAGGACCTATGTGTCCAGGAGAGGACCCAGGTGTCCAGGAGAGGACCCAGGCACTCATGAGAGGTCCAAGGTGCCCAGGAGAGGACCCAGATGTCCAGGAGAGAAGCCCACACCTCCAGAAGACGACTTAGACCTCCTTAAAGAGGACCTAGACCTCCTGGAAGAGGACCTAGACCTCCAGAAGGGGGACCCAAGCAGCCAGAAGAGGCCATGAGGTACTGGGTACCTTCTGGGGAGGTGGTGGCCCCCCATCCCGAGGTGGTGCAGGTGGTGCCGGGCTCTGGGAGGCAGGAGGCCACGGGGATGGGCTGGATCCTGCTGGTGAGGGTGACGGGCGTCAGGAGCTTCACCATCATGATGTCGTTGTCCTTGGTGGTGGGGTCGTAGTCGGGGTGGGACACCAACTTCTGCACCATCTTCTGCACCTCGCCCCACTCCCGCGTGTAGAGGTTGTGCTTGCCCAGGCGGATGGTGGTGATCCTACGGCAAGACAGGAGGGACACGTGGGACACGGGGCACGTGGGGACTGCGGCGTGGCCATGACACGCGTGGCACGCCGCCAGGACACGCCTGAGACACGGCATGGCCCCTGAGTGGAACACGGAGACCGTGGTGCAGATCGTGGCACGTGGTGGGAGGCAGCATGGGAAGGACACGTGTGGGACATGGGATGGCCCACGGGTGGGAGACGTGGTCTCCAGCATGGTCAGAACACGTGTGGGCCATGGCACAACCCACGTGTGGGACACGGGCTCTCCAGCATGGCCAGGACACGTGTGGGCCATGGCACAACCCATGTGTGGGACACGGGGTCTCCAGCATGGCCAGGACACGTGTGGGCCATGGCACAACCCACCTGTGGGACATGGGGTCTCCAGCATGGCCAGAACAAGTGTGGGCCATGGCACAACCCACTTGTGGGACACGGGGTCTCCAGCATGGCCCATGTGTGGGACATGGGGTCTCCAGCATGACCAGGACACGTGTGGGCCATGGCACAACCCACGTGTGGGACACGGGGTCTCCAGCATGGCCCACGTGTGGGACATGGGGTCTCCAGCATGGCCAGGACACGTGTGGGCCATGGCACAACCCACGTGTGGGACACGGGGTCTCCAGCATGGCCCACGTGTGGGACATGGGGTCTCCAGCATGGCCAGGACACGTGTGGGCCATGGCACAACCCACGTGTGGGACACGGGGTCTCCAGCATGGCCGGGACACGTGTGGGACATGGGGTCTCCAGCATGACCAGGACACGTGTGGGACATGGGGTCTCCAGCATGGCCAGGACACGTGTGGGCCATGGCACAACCCACGTGTGGGACACGGGGTCTCCAGCATGACCAGGACACGTGTGGGACACGGGGTCTCCAGCATGGCCCACGTGTGGGACATGGGGTCTCCAGCATGACCAGGACACGTGTGGGACATGGGGTCTCCAGCATGGCCAGGACACGTGTGGGCCATGGCACAACCCATGTGTGGGACACAGGGTCTCCAGCATGGCCAGGACACGTGTGGGACATGGGGTCTCCAGCATGACCAGGACACGTGTGGGACATGGGGTCTCCAGCATGGCCCACGTGTGGGACACGGGGTCTCCAGCATGGCCGCGACACGGGTGGGACCACACCACAGGACACCAGCGGACCACGGAGACTACGACACGTGGGACGGAGGCCCACCAGGACATGGGTTGGGTGGCCCACTCTGGGGTGGGGGGGGTTGGCTAAGCCGCGTGGGGGGGGGCTCAGACGTGACACCCCGCGTTGTGTGTCCCCTCCCCACACACACACACACACACACACTTACCCCGGCGTGGTGCAGTGGGCCGCCGTCACCACCCACTGCCTGGCCACCAAGACGCCGCCGCAGTAGAGCTTGTACATGTCCAAGATGGCCACCTGCCACGGCTGCGAGTGGGGCTGGCAGTCCATCCCCCCCACCACGCGCGTTTCGCCCGCCGCCGGCCACGCTGCGAAGGACAACGCCGCCGTCACCCCAACGCGCGGCTCCGCCGTGGGGCTCCACCACCACCACCACCACCCCCCACCGCTCACCTGTAGATGCCACCAAAACCAACGTTGCCAACAGCTTCACCGCGCCCCGTAGCCCGGGGGCCACCGTGGCTCGCAGCTCCATCGCCGTGGCCGCTGTGGGGCAGAGGGGTTAAGCGCCGCGGGGGGGGGAATTTGAAAGGGGGGGAGGGGGTGGTTTGGACTTCTTGCCCCACTCCAGAAGAAGGGGAGATGTTTCCGTGGGGCGGTGGGGCAGCTCTACCCTCTTATTTATTTTAATTTTTTTTTTTTTTGGGGGGGGGGCGATGTGGTTGGGGGGGTCAGGGAGGGGGTGGGGGTGTGGGGGTGTGGGGGTGGGGGGGGGGGGAATCTCCACCCGCCACGATTCGCCCCGTCACGGCGCTTTTGCAAGGGTGACATCATCAGGCTCAGCGCCCCGGCGGCAATCAACGCCCGTCATCGTTAATGAGAGGCGTAATTACGGGGCTCCGCCAACTCCTCCGCCTCCCCACTCCTTGTCTCCGGGCGTTTGACCTCCCAGCACCTCGCCACTGCCCTTGGATGCCTCCCTCGGGCTGGGGCTGTGGGTCGTGCCCCATGGAGATATGGGTCACCACCACGGTTTGGGGGGGACACGGGACACACCATCACGGTTCATCCCATCTTTGGGTGTGGGGCAGCGCTCGCCGGGGACGCGGGTTGGGGGTTGTAAGGACGTGGGGCGTTGCTGCCGGTGGTTGTGGGTGGGGGTTCCCCACGGCCGTGGGTCGCGGTTCCCCACGGATCTGAGTCACGGGTCCCCCACGGCCGGGGGTTGGAGGCACCGGTGGCCCTGAGTCATGGTTCCCCATGGTGGTTGTGGGGCGGGGTCCCTCCAACGGTTGTGGGTGGGGGTTCCCCACGGCCGTGGGTCGCGGTTCCCCACGGATCTGAGTCACGGGTCCCCCACGGCCGGGGGTTGGAGGCACCGGTGGCCCCGAGTCATGGTTTCCCATGGCCACGGGTGCCACCGACCCATGGCCAGAGGTCACTGCTCCCCGTGAGCGTGGGTCAGGGTTCCTCATGGCAGTGGGTCATTTCTCCCCAGGGAGGAGAGTTGTGGGCCCCACGGAAGTGGGTCAAAGCTCCACGTGACTGTGGGTCACGGTTCCCATGGCCATGGGTTGGAGCCACCCATGGGTGTGGGTCACCACTCCCTGTGTGGACATGTGCCACGGGCCCCACAGATAAAGGAAATGGGTCCCATGGGCGCGGGTCACTGCTCCCCATGGACATGGGTGGTGGGCCCCATGGGGAGAGGTGGTGGGCCCCATGGGGAGAGGTGGTGGGGCCCATGGACATGGGTGGTGGGCCCCATGGAGAGAGGTGGTACGCCCCATGGGGAGAGGTGGTGGGGCCCATGGACATGGGTGGTGCGCCCCATGGGGAGAGGTGGTGTGCCCTATGGACATGGGAAGTGGGCCCCATGGGGAGAGGTGGTGGGCCCCATGGACATGGGTGGAGGTTCCCTATGGAGAGGCTGGATGAGGACGGGAGGCCGAGGAGGGAGGGAGGGATGTGGGGAAGGAGGGACGGATGTGGGGAGGGAGGGATGGGAGACCATGGCCGGAGGGACAGAGGAGACATGGAGAAGGAAGGAAGGATGGACATCGAGGCTGAAGGAAACCTGGAGAAGGAAGGATGGAGGTCAGGGATGGGGGAAACCTGGAGAAGGAAGGAAGGATGGAGGTCAGGGATGAAGGAAAGCTGGAAGAAACCTGGAGAAGGAAGGAAGGATGAAGGTCAGGGATGGGGGAAACCTGGAGAAGAAAGGATGAAGGTCAGGGATGGGGGAAACCTGGAGAAGGAAGGAGGGTTGGAGGTCAGGGATGGGGGAAACCTGGAGAAGAAGGGCTGGTTGGAGGTCAGGGATGGGGGAAACCTGGAGAAGGAAGGAAGGATGGACATCGAGGCTGAAGAAAACCTGGAGAAGGAAGGAAGGATGGAGGTCAGGGATGGAGGAAACCTGGAAGAAACCTGGAGAAGGAAGGAAGGATGAAGGTCAAGGATGGAGGAAACCTGGAGAAGGAAGGAAGGAGGTCACGGATGGAGGAAACCTGGAGAAGGAAGGATGAAGGTCAGGGATGGGGGAAACCTGGAGAAGGAAGGAAGGATGGAGGTCAAGGATGGAGGAAACCTGGAGAAGGAAGGATGGAGGTCACGGATGGAGGAAACCTGGAGAAGGAAGGAAGGATGGAGGTCAGGGATGGGGGAAACCTGGAGAAGAAGGGCTGGTTGGAGGTCAGGGATGGGGGAAACCTGGAGAAGGAAGGAAGGATGGAGGTCAGGGATGGAGGAAACCTGGAGAAGGAAGGAAGGATGAAGGTCAGGGATGGGGGAAACCTGGAGAAGAAGGGCTGGTTGGAGGTCAGGGATGGAGGAAACCTAAAGAAGGAAGGACGGTTGGAGGTCAGGGATGGAGGAAACCTGGAGAAGGAAGGAAGGAAGGAAGGATGGACATCAAGGATGAAGGAAAGCTGGAGAAGGAAGGATGAAGGTCAGGGATGGAGGGCCGGGTCCAAATTAAGGAAGGAAGGAAGGACGGAGATCCAGGCCGAAGCAAACCAGAAGGAGGGGACGGACGGTAGAGGGAATGACCACGGGTCCCCCCACCCCACCCCACCCCACCGCCAGCAAACCTCTCCGCCGATCCCCACCGCGCCCCACCGGGGGCCGGGGCCACCCCGTTCCTCCTCAGCCGCCTTCTCCCCCGACGATCCCGGAGCCGGAAGACGGAATCAAATCCTCGTTTCTCCCCGGGGTCCCACCGCCCACCCAACCACCACCACCTTCTTCTTCTTCTTCTTCTTCTTCTTCTTCTTCTTCTTCTTCTTCTTTTCCTCCTCCTTCTTCTCCTTCTTTTTCTCCTTCTCCTTCTCCTTCTTCTCCTTCTCCTTCTCCTTCTCCTTCTTCTTCTTCTTCTTCTTCTTCTTCTTCTTCTTCTTCTTCTTCTTCTTCTTCTTCTCCTTCTCCTTCTCCTTCTTCTCCTTCTCCTTCTTCTTCTTCTTCTTCTTCTTCTGCTCCTTCTCCTTCTCCTTCTCCTCCTCCTCCTTCTCCTTCTTCTCCTCCTCCTTCTCCTTCTTCTTCTCCTCCTTCTTCTCCTTCTTCTCCTCCTTCTTCTCCTTCTTCTTCTCCTTCTTCTCCTTCTTCTCCTTCTTCTCCTTCTTCTTCTCCTTCTTCTTCTCCTTCTTCTCCTTCTTCTTCTCCTTCTTCTCCTGTCTTCCAAACCACCACCTTCTCTACTTCTCCGCCGGGCCGAAAAAAAACCCCAAAAACCAAACCCCACCAAAAAAAAAACCCAACAAACCCCAGTCCCAACTGGAGCGTCTTCTTCTCCGCGGTGGAACTTTTCCGGTCCTCCTCCCGCGGGGAACGTCGGGA
The DNA here is from genome assembly GCF_965231255.1 of Vanellus vanellus. Lineage (NCBI taxonomy): Eukaryota > Metazoa > Chordata > Aves > Charadriiformes > Charadriidae > Vanellus > Vanellus vanellus. Next base: position 26,066 of record NW_028126709.1, read on the forward strand.
GAGTTTTATAACGGCGTCGGGGGCACAGCCCCGGCCCCACCCCGGAGGTTTGGAGTTGGAGGCGTCTTTTTGCCGAAGACCGAAGACGCCGAGTTGGGCACCTCCTTCCTTAATCCCTCGGTGGTTTCCTTCCGGCACCGCCCGGTGTTGCTTCACCGGCCGGAGGCGGAGCCAAAGAACCGATTGGTCGGTGGGTTTCGTCCGCCGTCGACGGGGAGGAGAAGACCGGGAGGAATTGGGGGAGGGGCGGTGGTCGGGCGGCCAAGGGGGAGGGCGGGGGAGGACGAAGGGGGTGCGGGAAGGGGCGGCGGGTGATTGGGCGGCGGTGTGGGAGGGATGAGGGGTGGGATTGGTCGGGGAGGAGGGGGGGGGGGGTGTCGGAGGGCGGCGCCATGCGATTGGCCGAGGGGGACGGCTACTTGGGTAGGGTGATGGGCCAGCTGGCTTTGGAGGTGGGGACGTGGCCATTGGCTAACGGGTTCTGCGGGCCACCGAGTCCCGTTGGCCAACCAGTTTGGAGATCGCCGCATGCTGGTGGCCAACCAGTTTGGAGACCACCACATGCTGGTGGCCAACCAGCTTTGGAGACCACCACGTGGTGGTGGCCAACCAGTTTAGAGACCACCACGTGGTGGTGGCCAACCAGTTTGGAGACCACCATGTGCTGGTGGCCAACCAGTTTGGAGACCACCACCTGCTGGTGGCCAACCAGCTTTGGGGACCACCACGTGGTGGTGGTCAACCAGTTTGGAGACCACCACGTGGTGGTGGTCAAACAGTTTGGAGACCACCACGTGCTGGTTGTCAACCAGCTTTGGGGACCACCATGTGCTGGTGGCCAACTAGTTTAGAGACCACCATGTGGTGGTGGCCAACTAGTTTGGAGACCACCACGTGGTGGTGGCCAACCAGTTTGGAGACCACCAGGTGGTGGTGGCCAACCAGTTTGGAGACCACCAGGTGGTGGTGGCCAACCAGTTTGGAGACCACCACCTGCTGGTGGCCAACCAGCTTTGGGGACCACCATGTGGTGGTGGCCAACCAGTTTAGAGACCACCACGTGGTGGTGGTCAAACAGTTTGGAGACCACCACGTGGTGGTGGCCAACCACCACCATGGACCACACGTCCGTGACATGTATCCATAACACATGTCCACAATAGATGTCTACACATCCACAACACACGTCCCCATGTCCACAACACACATCCACACGTCCACAACACATGTCCACATGTCCACACGTCCACGACACACATCCACATGTCCACTACACATCCACACGTCCATGACACAAGTCCACATGTCCACAACATATGTCCGCATGTCCATGACACACATCCACACATCCATGACACACGTCCACATGTCCACAACACATGTTCACACGTCCATGACACACGTCCACATGTCCGTGACACACGTCCACATGTCCACACTTGTCCACATGTCCACAACACACATCCGCATGTCCACACGTCCATGACACACATCCACACATCCATGACACACGTCCACATGTCCACAACACATGTCCGCATGTCCATGACACGCGTCCGCATGTCCATGACACACGTCTACACGTCCACATGTCCACAACACATGTCCGCATGTCCATGACACACATCCACACGTCCACATGTCCACAACACACATCCACACGTCCACGACACACGTCCACATGTCCACAACACACATCCACAACACATGTCCACATGTCCCACGTCCCCCACCCCACCCCGTGCCCCTTACGCGTGGGTTGGGGCGGAGCTACTTTGGGGGGGGGCGTGGCCAAGCGGTGGGAGGGGCGGGGCTTACCACCCGCCTCCTTCTTCTGGGGACATCCCACCCGCTCCCACCGGGTGGAGGTGGTGTAAACAGGGGCGGTGCGGCTTCTCGGGCGGGGCCCAACTGGTTCTCTCGGTGGTGGTGGTGGTGGTGGTGGTGGTGGTGGTGGTGGTGGCGGCGGCGGCGCTGGGGGGGGCCTCTTTAGCGGCCGCCTCGTTAGCGAGTTCTTAATTGGTGCCAATTAGGGCGCCCACGCGGGAGGAGGCATCTCCCTACTTCACTCCTGGGTGACATAACCCCGGGTGCCCCATGGAGCCGTGGGGCGTCACCGCCACGGGGTGGTGGTGGGGCGGTGGGGTGGTCTCACGGCGGGTGGGGGGTGACACGCGGGACCACGGGGCGCTGGTCGTGGCCTCCAGGGGTGGACACACGTGGTGGTGACACGCCAGGGGTGGCCATCCAGGTTGGACAGAGGTGGTGGTGGGTCACCGGCCACCACGTCCTGAGCTTCACGTGTGGGTCCTCCAGGCTCAGACACGTGTGTTGTGCTGCTGGGGACATACGTGGCCTCTGGATCTGGACACGTGTTCTCCAGCCATGGACACGTGTCCTCCAGACCTGGACACACGTGTCCTCCAGACCTGGACATGTGTCCTCCAGACCTGGACATATATGTTCTCCAGACCCGGACACACGTGTTCTCCAGACCTGGACACACATGTCCTCCATACCTGGAGACATGTTCTCCATACTTGGACACATGTGTCCTCCAGACCTGGACAGATGTGTTCCCCAGACCCGGACACATGTGTTCTCCAGACCTGGACACACGTGTCCTCCAGACCTGGTCATGTCCTCCAGACCTGGACACACGTGTTCTCCAGACCTGGGCACACGCGTTCTCCAGACCTGGACACATGTGTCCTCCAGACCTGGACATGTGTCCTCCAGACCTGGACATGTGTCCTCCAGACCTGGACACACTTGTCCTCCAGACCTGGACATATATGTTCTCCAGACCTGGACATGTGTTCTCCAGACATGGACACATGTGTCCTCCAGACCTGGACACACGTGTTCTCCAGACCTGGGCACACATATCCTCCATACCTGGAGACATGTTCTCCATACTTGGACACATGTGTCCTCCAGACCTGGACAGACGTGTTCTCCAGACCCGGACACATGCGTTCTCCAGACCTGGACACACGTGTCCTCCAGACCCGGACACACTTGTTCTCCAGACCTGGACACACGTGTCCTCCAGACCTGGTCATGTTCTCCAGACCTGGACACATATGTCCTCTAGACCTGGACATGTGTGTTCTCCAGACCTGGACACGTGTCCTCCATACCTGGACATGTGCATCCTCCATACCTGGACACGTGTTCTCCAGACCCGGACATGTGTTCTCCAGACCAGGACATGTGTTCTCCAGACCCAGACACATGTGTTCTCCAGGCCTGGACACAGGTGTCCTCCAGACCCGGACACACGTGTTCTCCAGGCCTGGACGCGTGTTCTCCAGATGTGGACATGTGTCCTACAGACACGGGGAGATGTTCTCCAACCTGGACATGTGTCCTTCAGATCTGGACACGCGTGTCCTCCAGACCTCAACATACGTCTTCCAGAGCTGGACACGGGTTGCCTGTCAGCACCAGACGTGTGGTTGCAGGTTGCCCCCGTGGCCACCAGCACCAGATACTCGTGGCCATGAGTGGCCCACCATGACTGTGAGCACCAGTTGTGTGGTTGGAGGTTGCCCCCAGTGGCCACCAGCACCAGATACTCATGGCCATGAGTGGCCCACCATGACTATGAGCACCAGTTGTGGGGTTGGAGGTTGCCCCCATGGCCACCAGCACCAGATACCTGTGGCCATGGGTGGCCCACCATGGCCACCAGCACCAGATACTCGTGGCCATGAGTGGCCCACCATGACTATGAGCACCAGTTGTGTGGTTGGAGGTTGCCACCATGGCCACCAGCGCCAGATACGTGGTTGGAAGTTGCCCCCATGGCCACCAGCACCAGATATGTGATTGGAGGTTGCCCCCATGGCCACCAGCACCACATACCCGTGGCCATGAGTTGCCCACCATGACTGTGAGCACCAGTTGTGTGGTTGAAGGTTGCCACCATGGCCACCAGCACCAGATATGTGATTGGAGGTTGCCCCCATGGCCACCAGCACCACATACCCGTGGCCATGAGTTGCCCACCATGACTATGAGCACCAGTTGTGTGGTTGGAGGTTGCCCCCATGGCCACCAGCACCAGATACCTGTGGCCATGGGTGGCCCACCATGACTATGAGCACCAGTTGTGTGGTTGGAGGTTGCCACCATGGCCACCAGCACCAGATATGTGATTGGAGGTTGCCCCCATGGCCACCAGCACCAGATACCCGTGGCCATGAGTGGCCCACCATGACTGTGAGCACCAGTTGTGTGGTTGGAAGTTGCCACCATGGCCACCAGCACTAGACACCTCACTGCAGGTTGCCACCACGCGTGGCCACGAGTCGGCCACCATGACCACCAACCCCAACCTTCACATGTGGGGCAACAACCTCCCCGTGCTCCTGGTCACCACCCCCCCACCCCACCCCCCCTCCCCCCACCTCCCTCCGGTGCCACCCCACCGCTTCGGTGGCCACCGCGGAGCCACGCAACGGCGGATGGTGGCCACGTTTCACAGGGCTTTATTCCAGGAGCTCCACCCCGGAGAAAGGAGGAGGAGAAGACCCCCGGTGGGATTTTTTTTTTTTTTTTTTGGGGGGGGTGGGGTGGGGTGGGGTGGGGGGTGGGGGGGGGGACACAGGGTGACGTTTTGGGGGGAGGGGGGGGGGGGTGGCTCAGATGTGGCTGTTCCTCCTCATGGTGTCGTGGATCCAGGGGGTGAACTGGCAGACGCGGGTGTAGACACCCGGTTTGCCCCGTTGGCCGCAGACCTGCATCCCCCAGGAGACAATGCCCTGGAGCTCCTCCCGACACACCAAAGGACCTCCCGAGTCCCCCTGGAGGAGAAAAGAACCCCCATGAGATGAGACCTCAAGGGTTGAGGTCTTCAAGCTCCACCCGTTCCCCCCGGCCCAGCTTCTACCCCACGGCGTTCCCTCAGGAGTCATGGGGTCACCGTGACCACCATGGGCTATGGGGTGAAGGCATGGGGACCCACCATGGTCTATGGGGTCAGGGCGTGGAGACCACCATGGTCTATGGGGTCAAGACATGGAGACCACCATGGTCTATGGGGTCAGGGCGTGGAGACCACCATGGTCTATGGCGTTGGGGCATGGAGACCACCATGGTCTATGAGATCAGGGTGTGGAGACCACCATGGTCTATGGGGTTGGGGCATGGAGACCACCATGGCCTATGAGATCAGGGCGTGGAGACCACCATGTGCTATGGGGTCGGGGCATGGAGACCACCATGGTCTATGGGGTCAAGACATGGAGACCACCATGGTCTATGGGGTTGGGGCATGGAGACCACCATGGCCTATGAGATCAGGGCGTGGAGACCACCATGTGCTATGGGGTCGGGGCATGGAGACCACCATGGTCTATGGGGTCAAGACATGGAGACCACCATGTGCTATGGGGTCAAGAAATGGAGACCACCATGGTCTATGGGGTTGGGGCATGGAGACCACCATGGTCTATGGGGTTGGGGCATGGAGACCACCATGGTCTATGAGATCAGTGTGTGGAGACCACCATGGTCTATGGGGTCAGGGCGTGGAGACCACCATGGTCTATGGGGTCAGGGCGTGGAGACCACCATGGTCTATGGGGTCAAGAAATGGAGACCACCATGGTCTATGGGGTCAAGAAACGGAGACCACCATGGTCTATGGGGTAAAGCCATGGAGACCACCATGGTCTATGGGGTAAAGTCATGGAGGCCACCATGTCCTGTGGGGTCAAGACATGGAGACCACCATGGTCTATGGGGTAAAGCCATGGAGACCACCATGGTCTATGGGGTCAAGAAATGGAGACCACCATGGTCTATGGGGTAAAGCCATGGAGACCACCATGGTCTATGGGGTCAGGGTGTGGAGACCACCATGGTCTATGGGGTCAAGTCATGGAGACCACCATGGTCTATGGGGTCAAGCCATGGAGACCACCATGGTCTATGGGGTAAAGCCATGGAGACCACCATGTGCTATGGGGTCGAGCCATGGAGACCACCATGGTCTATGGGGTCAGGGTGTGGAGACCACCATGTCCTGTGGGGTCAAAGCACAGAGCACCCAGAGTCCCTATGGAACCCAGGGGAACCCTATAGCGCCCAACGTCCCTATGGAACCCAGAGGAACCCTATAGCGCCCAACGTCCCTATGGAACCCAGGGGAACCCTATAGCGCCCGGAGTCCCTATGGAACCCAGAGGAACCCTATAGCGCCCAACGTCCCTATGGAACCCAGAGGAACCCTATAGCGCCCAACGTCCCAATGGAACCCAGAGGAACCCTATAGCGCCCAGAGTCCCTATGGAACCCAGAGGAACCCTATAGCGCCCAACGTCCCTATGGAACCCAGAGGAACCCTATAGCGCCCAACGTCCCAATGGAACCCAGAGGAACCCTATAGCGCCCAACGTCCCAATGGAACCCAGAGGAACCCTATAGCGCCCAGAGTCCCTATGGAACCCAGAGGAACCCTATAGCGCCCAACGTCCCTATGGAACCCAGAGGAACCCTATAGCGCCCAGAGTCCCTATGGAACCCAGAGGAACCCTATACCCCCCGGGGGTCCCTATGGAACCCAGAGGAACCCTATAGCGCCCAACGTCCCAATGGAACCCAGGGGAACCCTATAGCGCCCAGAGTCCCAATGGAACCCAGAGGAACCCTATAGCGCCCAACGTCCCAATGGAACCCAGGGGAACCCTATAGCGCCCAACGTCCCTATGGAACCCAGAGGAACCCTATAGCACCCGGAGTCCCCATGGAACCCAGAGGAACCCTATAGCACCCGGAGTCCCTATGGAACCCAGAGGAACCCTATAGCGCCCAACGTCCCTATGGAACCCAGAGGAACCCTATAGCGCCCGGAGTCCCTATGGAACCCAGAGGAACCCTATAGCACCCGGAGTCCCTATGGAACCCAGAGGAACCCTATAGCACCCGGAGTCCCTATGGAACCCAGAGGAACCCTATAGCGCCCAACGTCCCTATGGAACCCAGAGGAACCCTATAGCGCCCAACGTCCCTATGGAACCCAGAGGAACCCTATAGCACCCGGAGTCCCTATGGAACCCAGAGGAACCCTATAGCGCCCAGAGTCCCTATGGAACCCAGAGGAACCCTATAGCACCCAGAGTCCCTATGGAACCCAGAGGAACCCTATAGCACCCAACGTCCCTATGGAACCCAGAGGAACCCTATAGCACCCAACGTCCCTATGGAACCCAGAGGAACCCTATAGCGCCCAACGTCCCTATGGAACCCAGAGGAACCCTATAGCACCCGGAGTCCCTATGGAACCCAGGGGAACCCTATAGCGCCCAGAGTCCCTATGGAACCCAGAGGAACCCTATAGCACCCAGAGTCCCTATGGAACCCAGGGGAACCCTATAGCACCCAGAGTCCCTATGGAACCCAGAGGAACCCTATAGCGCCCAACGTCCCTATGGAACCCAGAGGAACCCTATAGCGCCCAACGTCCCTATGGAACCCAGGGGAACCCTATAGCACCCGGAGTCCCTATGGAACCCAGAGGAACCCTATAGCACCCGGAGTCCCTATGGAACCCAGAGGAACCCTATAGCACCCAGAGTCCCTATGGAACCCAGGGGAACCCTATAGCACCCAGAGTCCCCATGGAACCCAGGGGAACCCTATAGCACCCGGAGTCCCTATGGAACCCAGAGGAACCCTATAGCACCCGGAGTCCCTATGGAACCCAGAGGAACCCTATAGCGCCCAACGTCCCTATGGAACCCAGAGGAACCCTATAGCGCCCAACGTCCCTATGGAACCCAGGGGAACCCTATAGCACCCGGAGTCCCTATGGAACCCAGAGGAACCCTATAGCACCCAACGTCCCTATGGAACCCAGAGGAACCCTATATCACCCGGGGGTCCCTATGGAACCCAGAGGAACCCTATAGCGCCCAACGTCCCAATGGAACCCAGAGGAACCCTATAGCGCCCAACGTCCCTATGGAACCCAGAGGAACCCTATAGCACCCGGAGTCCCTATGGAACCCAGGGGAACCCTATAGCACCCAACGTCCCTATGGAACCCAGAGGAACCCTATATCACCCGGGGGTCCCTATGGAACCCAGAGGAACCCTATAGCGCCCAACGTCCCAATGGAACCCAGAGGAACCCTATAGCGCCCAACGTCCCTATGGAACCCAGGGGAACCCTATAGCACCCAGAGTCCCTATGGAACCCAGAGGAACCCTATAGCACCCGGAGTCCCTATGGAACCCAGGGGAACCCTATAGCGCCCAACGTCCCTATGGAACCCAGAGGAACCCTATAGCGCCCAACATCCCTATGGAACCCAGAGGAACCCTATAGCGCCCAACGCCCCTATGGAATGCCCGGGCCCCCTATAGCCCCCGGGGGTCCCCATGGTCCTCGGAGGGGTCCCTACAGCAGCCGGTGTCCCCATGGCCATCACACCACGCAGTTGGGGTTCCTCAAGGCCAAGCGAGCGGGGTGGCCCCCTACCCGGGTGTCCCCTCAGGGGTGGGGTGGGTGAAGCCCCCCCAGACCTCACCCCAGCGGGGGGGTTGTGGGGCAGATCCCCTTCCCCCCCCCCTCCCCCACCACCCCATACCCACCTGGCAGGAGTCGGTGCCCCCCGAGGAGACGCCGGCGCAGAGCATGTTCTTGGTGATGCCTTTGGGGTAGAGCTTGCCGCACTGCTCGTTGGTCATGGTGTAGACCACGCCGCACTGGAGAACGTCCGGGAAGTACCCTGGGGACAAGGGGGACAGGGTCGGGGGGAGTGGCACACAGCTCTAAGGGGGCCGTGGGTGGAGACAAGGTGGCCTCAAGGTGAGGGCACCCTCAGGGAGATCCTGAGATGTCCTCAAGACACTGAGATGTCCCCAAGACACTGAGATGTCTCCAAGATGCTGAGATGTCTCCAAGATGCTGAGATGTGCCCAAGACGCTGAAATGTCCTCAAGATGCTGAGATATCTCAAAACCACTGAGATGTCCCCAAGGCACTGAGATGTCCCCAAGACTGTGAGATATACCCAAGATGTTGAGGTGTCCTCAAGATGCTGAGATGTCCAAAAGACGCTGAGATGCCCCCAAGACTCTGAGATGTCCCCAAGATGCTGAGGTGTACCCAAGATGCTGAGATATACCCAAGACGCTGAGATGTCCCCAAGATGCTGAGATGTCCCCAAGATGCTGAGAGATCCCCAAGACGCTGAGATGCCCCCAAGACGCTGAGATGCCCCCAAGATGTTGAGGTGTCCCCAAGACGCTGAGATATCCCCAAGACGCTGAGATACCCCCAAGATGCTGAGGTGTCCCCAAGACACTGAGATGTCCCCAAGACACTGAGGTGTCCCCAAGACGCTGAGATGCCCCCAAGACTGTGAGATACCCCCAAGATGCTGAGGTGTCCCCAAGATGCCCCCAAGATGCTGAGATGCCCCCAAGACGCTGAGATGTCCCCAAGATGCTGAGATGTCCCCAAGATGCTGAGAGATCCCCAAGATGCTGAGATGCCCCCAAGACGCTGAGATGTCTCCAAGATGTTGAGAGATCCCCAAGACGCTGAGATGCCCCCAGGATGCTGAGATGTCCCCAAGATGTTGAGGTGTCCCCAAGATGCTGAGATGTCCCCAAGATGCTGAGATGTCCCCAAGACACTGAGATGTCCCCAAGACGCTGAGATACCCCCAAGGTGCTGAGGTGTCCCCAAGATGCTGAGATGTCCCCAAGATGCTGAGATGTCCCCAAGACACTGAGATGTCCCCAAGACGCTGAGAGATCCCCAAGATGCTGAGGTGCCCCCAAGACGCTGAGATGTCCCCAAGACGCTGAGATGTCCCCAAGATGCTGAGATGTCCCCAAGATGTTGAGGTGTCCCCAAGACTGTGAGATATACCCAAGATGTTGAGGTGTCCTCAAGATGCTGAGATGTCCCCAAGACGCTGAGATGCCCCCAAGACGCTGAGATATCCCCAAGACGCTGAGATACCCCCAAGGTGCTGAGGTGTCCCCAAGGTGCTGAGATGTCCCCAAGATGCTGAGATGTCCCCAAGATGCTGAGAGATCCCCAAGACGCTGAGATGCCCCCAGGACGCTGAGATGCCCCCAAGATGCTGAGGTGTCCCCAAGATGTTGAGGTGTCCCCAAGATGCTGAGATGTCCCCAAGACTGTGAGATATACCCAAGACACTGAGATGTCCCCAAGACGCTGAGATGCCCCCCAGATGCTGAGATGTCCCCAAGACGCTGAGATGTCCCCAAGATGCTGAGATGTCTCCAAGACGCTGAGATGTCCCCAAGATGCTGAGATACCCCCAAGGTGCTGAGGTGTCCCCAAGACACTGAGATGTCCCCAAGACGCTGAGGTGTCCCCAAGATGCTGAGATGTCCCCAAGACACTGAGATACCCCCAAGATACTGAGATACCCCCAAGGTGCTGAGGTGTCCCCAAGGTGCTGAGGTGTCCCCAAGATGCTGAGATGTCCCCAAGACACTGAGATACCCCCAAGATACTGAGATACCCCCAAGGTGCTGAGGTGTCCCCAAGGTGCTGAGATGTCCCCAAGGTGCTGAGATGTCCCCAAGATGCTGAGATGCTCCCAAGACTGTGAGATATCCCCAAGATGTTGAGGTGTCCCCAAGACGCTGAGATGTCCCCAAGACCCTGAGGTATCTCCAAGACCCTGAGATGTCCCCAAGATGCTGAGATGTCCCCAAGACCCTGAGATGTCCCCAGGTCCTTTGAAGACCCTCCCCCCCCCCCCCATCACGCCACCAGAAGATGTTTCCACCTACCTTCAGGGCTGCTGGTGCTGCCCCAACCCGACACGATGCACTCGGTGTTGGGTGGAGGACAACGCTTGGGGAGGGCCACCGGGTAGACGTGGTCGGTGAAGCGGACCGGCTTCTGGAGCTTCAGGAGCATGATGTCACTGTCATGGCTGGTGGGGTCATAGTTGGGGTGGATGAAGGCCTTGGCCGAGTTGATGCACTGTTCCGTCCCTTCTTTGGTCTTCAAGCTGTGGTCACCCATCCGGATGGGAATGGGGCTGGAGACCGAGGTGGAGAAAGGACCACGGTGAGGTTCTCTGGTGGACACGGCCAGAGAAGGTCCACCCGGTGGTGGTGGTGGTGGGGAGGAGTTTGAGGGAAGTAGGACAAAAAGGGTCTTCCACCGGGGTGGGGAAACTGAGGTGGGGAGGTCAAAGTCACCCAAGAGGGTCAGCTGGAAAGTCCTCCCTTGGCCAAGCCCAAGTTGAAGAAGAAGACCTTGGTCCAACCTGGAGAGCCGGATGTCCTGGCTGCTCTCCAGGTCCCCACCACGCCCACCTCAACCCTCCAATGGGGGTTTTCCACCCCTTTATTTTTTTTGGGGGGGGGGAGGGGGTGGTGTCTTTCTGGCAGGTCATTGTGGGAGCCCACCTAGATGGTTGTGGTGGCCAACCCAGTTAGATGGTCATTGTGGGAGCCCACCTAGATGGTTGCGGTGGCCAACCCAGTTAGATGGTCATTGTGGGAGCCCACCTAGATGGTTGTGGTGGTCAACCCAGTTAGATGGTCATTGTGGGAGCCCACCTGGATGGTTGCGGTGGTCAACCCAGTTAGATGGTCATTGTGGGAGCCCACCTAGATGGTTATGGTGGCCAACCCAGTTAGATGGTCATTGTGGGAGCCCACCTGGATGGTTGCGGTGGCCAACCCAGTTAGATGGTCATTGTGGGAGCCCACCTAGATGGTTGCGGTGGTCAACCCAGTTAGATGGTCATTGTGGGAGCCCACCTAGATGGTTATGGTGGCCAACCCAGTTAGATGGTCATTGTGGGAGCCCACCTGGATGGTTGCGGTGGCCAACCCAGTTAGATGGTCATTGTGGGAGCCCACCTAGATGGTTGCGGTGGTCAACCCAGTTAGATGGTCATTGTGGGAGCCCACCTAGATGGTTGCGGTGGCCAACCCAGTTAGATGGTCATTGTGGGAGCCCACCTAGATGGTTGTGGTGGCCAACCCAGTTAGATGGTCATTGTGGGAGCCCACCTAGATGGTTGTGGTGGCCAACCCAGTTAGATGGTCATTGTGGGAGCCCACCTAGATGGTTGTGGTGGCCAACCCAGTTAGATGGTCATTGTGGGAGCCCACCTAGATGGTTGTGGTGGCCAACCCAGTTAGATGGTCATCGTGGGAGCCCACCTAGATGGTTGTGGTGGCCAACCCAGTTAGATGGTCATTGTGGGAGCCCACCTAGATGGTTGTGGTGGCCAACCCAGTTAGATGGTCATTGTGGGAGCCCACCTAGATGGTTGCGGTGGCCAACCCAGTTAGATGGTCATTGTGGGAGCCCACCTAGATGGTTGCGGTGGCCAACCCAGTTAGATGGTCATTGTGGGAGCCCACCTGGATGGTTGCGGTGGCCAACCCAGTTAGATGGTCATTGTGGGAGCCCACCTAGATGGTTGTGGTGGTCAACCCAGTTAGATGGTCATTGTGGGAGCCCACCTGGATGGTTGTGGTGGCCAACCCAGTTAGATGGTCATTGTGGGAGCCCACCTAGATGGTTGCGGTGGTCAACCCAGTTAGATGGTCATTGTGGGAGCCCACCTAGATGGTTGTGGTGGCCAACCCAGTTAGATGGTCATTGTGGGAGCCCACCTAGATGGTTGTGGTGGCCAACCCAGTTAGATGGTCATTGTGGGAGCCCACCTAGATGGTTGTGGTGGCCAACCCAGTTAGATGGTCATTGTGGGAGCCCACCTAGATGGTTGTGGTGGCCAACCCAATGGGACGGTCATACTGGGAAGCCAATGGGATGGTGGTTTTGGGAAGCCAACCAGCTGGTCATGCTGGGCCTCCTCTCTGCCCAGCAGTTAGCCAACCCAGTCCCAAACTGGTTGACAGGCTTCACGCTTGATGGGAAGAAACGGGGTCCCAGAAGGCTGTGGGGTGGAGGAGGAGGACCTGACGTAGGGACAACCCCACGATGACCACCTCTGCCGTTGAGGTCCACCACCCACCTTGAGATGAAGCCCAACCAGGTCCTCCTATGACCAGGGGCCACCTCCAGCTCTTGGTGGACATCTCCGTGGCTTCTCCCAGTAACCCTTGGTCATAGGTGGTGGTGGTTGTGGGGGGGGGGCGCCCACCCCACCTCACCCCACCTCACCCCGTGGTCCTTGTCCCCACCCCACCGGGGTCACCCCACCTTCTGGTGTCACAGTGGGCGGCCGTCAGCACCCAGGATTGGCCGATGAGGACCCCACCACAGTGGATGTTCTTCTGAGGACCGAGGAGGACCACCTGGTAGGGGTGACGCTTCTTCTGGCAGCTCCGCCCCCCCACGATCCGGTTCTCATCCCCCACGGCCGCTGCGGGAAGAGGGATGGGGCTCAGCATCAACCAGTGCCTCCCAGTGCCCTCCCAGTGCCCTCCCAGTTTCCTCCCAGTTCCCTCCTAGAGGTTCTCCCGGGCCACCCACCACCTCCCCGTGTCACCACCGTGTCCTCCCAGTTCTCCCTCTCCCTCCCAGTGTCCCCAGTGACCTACCGCTTCCCACCCACTGCCTACCAGTGCTCTCCCAGTGCTCTCCCAGTGTCTCCCAGTGCCCTCCCAGTTCCCTCCTAGAGGTTCTCCTGGGCCACCCACCACCTCCCCGTGTCACCACCGTGTCCTCCCAGTTCTCCCTCTCCCTCCCAGTGTCCCCAGTGACCTACCGCTTCCCACCCACTGCCTACCAGTGCTCTCCCAGTGTCTCCCAGTGTCTCCCAGTGCCCTCCCAGTTCCCTCCTAGAGGTTCTCCTGGGCCACCCACCACCTCCCCGTGTCACCACCGTGTCCTCCCAGTTCTCCCTCTCCCTCCCAGTGTCCCCAGTGACCTACCGCTTCCCACCCACTGCCTACCAGTGCTCTCCCAGTGTCTCCCAGTGTCTCCCAGTGCCCTCCCAGTTTCCTCCCAGTTCCCTCCTAGAGGTTCTCCCGGGCCACCCACCACCTCCCCGTGTCACCACCGTGTCCTCCCAGTTCTCCCTCTCCCTCCCAGTGTCCCCAGTGACCTACCGCTTCCCACCCACTGCCTACCAGTGCTCTCCCAGTGTCTCCCAGTGTCTCCCAGTGCCCTCACAGTGCCCTCCCAGTTCCCTCCTAGAGGTTCTCCCGGGCCACCCACCACCTCCCCGTGTCACCACCGTGTCCTCCCAGTTCTCCCTCTCCCTCCCAGTGTCCCCAGTGACCTACCGCTTCCCACCCACTGGCTACCAGTGCTCTCCCAGTGTCTCCCAGTGTCTCCCAGTGTCTCCCAGTGCCCTCACAGTTCCCTCCTAGAGGTTCTCCTGGGCCACCCACCACCTCCCTGTGTCACCACCATGTCCTCCCAGTTCTCCCTCTCCCTCCCAGTGTCCCCAATGACCTACCGCTTCCCACCCACTGCCTACCAGTGCTCTCCCAGTGTCTCCCAGTGTCTCCCAGTGCCCTCACAGTGCCCTCCCAGTTCCCTCCTAGAGGTTCTCCCGGGCCACCCACCACCTCCCCGTGTCACCACCGTGTCCTCCCAGTTCTCCCTCTCCCTCCCAGTGTCCCCAGTGACCTACCGCTTCCCACCCACTGGCTACCAGTGCTCTCCCAGTGTCTCCCAGTGTCTCCCAGTGTCTCCCAGTGCCCTCACAGTTCCCTCCTAGAGGTTCTCCTGGGCCACCCACCACCTCCCCGTGTCACCACCGTGTCCTCCCAGTTCTCCCTCTCCCTCCCAGTGTCCCCAGTGACCTACCGCTTCCCACACTCTGCCTACCAGTGCTCTCCCAGTGTCTCCCAGTGTCTCCCAGTGCCCTCACAGTGCCCTCCCAGTTCCCTCCTAGAGGTTCTCCCGGGCCACCCACCACCTCCCCGTGTCACCACCGTGTCCTCCCAGTTCTCCCTCTCCCTCCCAGTGTCCCCAGTGGCCTACCGCTTCCCACCCTCTGCCTACCAGTGCTCTCCCAGTGTCTCCCAGTGTCTCCCAGTGCCCTCCCAGTGCCCTCCCAGTTCCCTCCTAGAGGTTCTCCCGGGCCACCCACCACCTCCCCGTGTCACCACCGTGTCCTCCCAGTTCTCCCTCTCCCTCCCAGTGTCCCCAGTGGCCTACCGCTTCCCACCCACTGCCTACCAGTGCTCTCCCAGTGTCTCCCAGTGCCCTCACAGTGCCCTCCCAGTTCCCTCCTAGAGGTTCTCCTGGGCCACCCACCACCTCCCCGTGTCACCACCGTGTCCTCCCAGTTCTCCCTCTCCCTCCCAGTGTCCCCAGTGACCTACCGCTTCCCACCCACTGGCTACCAGTGCTCTCCCAGTGTCTCCCAGTGTCTCCCAGTGTCTCCCAGTGCCCTCCCAGTTCCCTCCTAGAGGTTCTCCTGGGCCACCCACCACCTCCCCGTGTCACCACCGTGTCCTCCCAGTTCTCCCTCTCCCTCCCAGTGTCCCCAGTGACCTACCGCTTCCCACCCTCTGCCTACCAGTGCTCTCCCAGTGTCTCCCAGTGTCTCCCAGTGCCCTCACAGTGCCCTCCCAGTTCCCTCCTAGAGGTTCTCCCGGGCCACCCACCACCTCCCCGTGTCACCACCGTGTCCTCCCAGTTCTCCCTCTCCCTCCCAGTGTCCCCAGTGACCTACCGCTTCCCACCCTCTGCCTACCAGTGCTCTCCCAGTGTCTCCCAGTGTCTCCCACTGCCCTCCCAGTTCCCTCCTAGAGGTTCTCCCGGGCCACCCACCACCTCCCCGTGTCACCACCGTGTCCTCCCAGTTCTCCCTCTCCCTCCCAGTGTCCCCAGTGACCTACCGCTTCCCACCCACTGCCTACCAGTGCTCTCCCAGCGTCTCCCAGTGTCTCCCAGTGCCCTCACAGTGCCCTCCCAGTGCCCTCCCAGTTCCCTCCTAGAGGTTCTCCTGGGCCACCCACCACCTCCCCGTGTCACCACCGTGTCCTCCCAGTTCTCCCTCTCCCTCCCAGTGTCCCCAGTGACCTACCGCTTCCCACACTCTGCCTACCAGTGCTCTCCCAGTGTCTCCCAGTGTCTCCCAGTGCCCTCACAGTGCCCTCCCAGTTCCCTCCTAGAGGTTCTCCCGGGCCACCCACCACCTCCCCGTGTCACCACCGTGTCCTCCCAGTTCTCCCTCTCCCTCCCAGTGTCCCCAGTGACCTACCGCTTCCCACCCACTGGCTACCAGTGCTCTCCCAGTGTCTCCCAGTGTCTCCCACTGCCCTCCCAGTTCCCTCCTAGAGGTTCTCCCGGGCCACCCACCACCTCCCCGTGTCACCACCGTGTCCTCCCAGTTCTCCCTCTCCCTCCCAGTGTCCCCAGTGACCTACCGCTTCCCACCCACTGCCTACCAGTGCTCTCCCAGCGTCTCCCAGTGTCTCCCAGTGCCCTCACAGTGCCCTCCCAGTGCCCTCCCAGTTCCCTCCTAGAGGTTCTCCTGGGCCACCCACCACCTCCCCGTGTCACCACCGTGTCCTCCCAGTTCTCCCTCTCCCTCCCAGTGTCCCCAGTGACCTACCGCTTCCCACCCTCTGCCTACCAGTGCTCTCCCAGTGTCTCCCAGTGTCTCCCAGTGCCCTCACAGTGCCCTCCCAGTTCCCTCCTAGAGGTTCTCCCGGGCCACCCACCACCTCCCCGTGTCACCACCGTGTCCTCCCAGTTCTCCCTCTCCCTCCCAGTGTCCCCAGTGACCTACCGCTTCCCACCCTCTGCCTACCAGTGCTCTCCCAGTGTCTCCCAGTGTCTCCCACTGCCCTCCCAGTTCCCTCCTAGAGGTTCTCCCGGGCCACCCACCACCTCCCCGTGTCACCACCGTGTCCTCCCAGTTCTCCCTCTCCCTCCCAGTGTCCCCAGTGACCTACCGCTTCCCACCCACTGCCTACCAGTGCTCTCCCAGCGTCTCCCAGTGTCTCCCAGTGCCCTCACAGTGCCCTCCCAGTGCCCTCCCAGTTCCCTCCTAGAGGTTCTCCTGGGCCACCCACCACCTCCCCGTGTCACCACCGTGTCCTCCCAGTTCTCCCTCTCCCTCCCAGTGTCCCCAGTGACCTACCGCTTCCCACACTCTGCCTACCAGTGCTCTCCCAGTGTCTCCCAGTGTCTCCCAGTGCCCTCACAGTGCCCTCCCAGTTCCCTCCTAGAGGTTCTCCCGGGCCACCCACCACCTCCCCGTGTCACCACCGTGTCCTCCCAGTTCTCCCTCTCCCTCCCAGTGTCCCCAGTGACCTACCGCTTCCCACCCACTGGCTACCAGTGCTCTCCCAGTGTCTCCCAGTGTCTCCCACTGCCCTCCCAGTTCCCTCCTAGAGGTTCTCCCGGGCCACCCACCACCTCCCCGTGTCACCACCGTGTCCTCCCAGTTCTCCCTCTCCCTCCCAGTGTCCCCAGTGACCTACCGCTTCCCACCCACTGCCTACCAGTGCTCTCCCAGCGTCTCCCAGTGTCTCCCAGTGCCCTCACAGTGCCCTCCCAGTGCCCTCCCAGTTCCCTCCTAGAGGTTCTCCTGGGCCACCCACCACCTCCCCGTGTCACCACCGTGTCCTCCCAGTTCTCCCTCTCCCTCCCAGTGTCCCCAGTGACCTACCGCTTCCCACCCACTGCCTGCCAGTGCTCTCCCAGTGTCTCCCAGTGTCTCCCAGTGCCCTCACAGTTCCCTCCTAGAGGTTCTCCTGGGCCACCCACCACCTCCCCGTGTCACCACCGTGTCCTCCCAGTTCTCCCTCTCCCTCCCAGTGTCCCCAGTGACCTACCGCTTCCCACCCACTGCCTACCAGTGCCCTCCCAGTGCCTCCCAGTTCTTTCCCAACACCGCCTCATTCCCCCTCCCCAGTGCCTCCCAGTATCACACCATTTCCTCCTTCCGCCTGCCAAGTTTTTCCAGTAGACTCCAGTTCCCTCCTGGCGCCTCCCAGTGCCCCCAGCTCCCTCCCAGTACACCCTCAGCACCCTCCAGTTCCCTCCCAGTACCCGTCAGTGTCTCCCAGTGCCTCCCCATTCCTTTCCGCGTGCCACCAGTGTGCTCCCAGTGCCCCCAGTTCACCTCCAGCTCCCTCCCAGTACCCTCCCAGTGCCCTCCATTACCCGCCTGTATCCTCCTCATTCCCTTCTGCACCCTTCCAGTGCTCCCAGTGCCTCCCAGCAGCCCCCCAGTAGCCTCCCCTCTTTCCCTCTTACCCACACCAGTACACTCCCACTGCCTCCCAGTTCCCCCAGTCCACCCACAGCTCCCTCCCAGTACTGGTTCCATGCCACCTGTTGCCTCCCAGTGCTTCCTCTTTCCCTCCCACTCACACCAGTATGCTCCCACTGCCTCCCAGTGTCCCCAGTTCACCTCCAGCTCCTTCCCAGTACTCCCCAGTGCCCTCCCAGTGCCTCCTGGGGACTCCCAGTGTCCTCCCAGTACCTTCCACTCTCTCTCCCCCCCAAACCAGTTCCCCAGTGCCCTCCCAGTGCCCTCCACTGCACTCCCAGTGCCTCCAGCACATTCCAGTGCTCCCCAATGCCATCCCAGTGCCACCCAGCATCCTCCCAGTGCCTCCCAGTACCCCCCAGCATCCTCCCAGTGCCTCCCAGTGCCCCTCAGCACCTTCCCAGTGCCCTCCAACAACCTCCCAGTACCCCCCAGTGCCGTCCTCCCAGTGCCCACCAGCTTCCTCCCAGTGCCCTCCAGTGCTCTCCCAGTGCCCCCCAGTGCTCTCCCAGTGCCCCCCCAGTGTGCTCCCAGTGCCTCCCAGTGCCCCCCAGTGCCCTCCTTTATCCTCCCAGCGCCGCCCAGCACAGTCCCAGTGCCTCCTACTTCCCTCCCAGTGCCTCCCACTTCCCCCCAGTGCCTCCCACTTCCCTCCCAGTGCCCTCCTGTGTACTCCCAGTGCCTCCCAGTGCCCCCCAGTGCCCTTCCAATGTCTCCCAGTCCCCCCAGTTGCCCTCTCAGCACTTCCCAGTGCCTCCCAGCGCCCCCTAGCGCCACCCAGCACCCTCCCAGTGCCTCCCACTTCCCTCCCAGTGCCTCCCACTTCCCGCCAGTGCCCTCCTGTGTCCTCCCAGTGCCCCCCAGCGCCCTCCTAGTGCCTCCCAGTCCCCCTCTCAGCACCTCCCAGTCCCCCCCAGTTGCCCTCTCAGCACGTCCCAGTGCCTCCCAGCACCCCCTAGCGCCCCCCCAGCGCCCTCCCAGTGCCTCCCAGTTCCCCCCAGTGCCCTCCTGTGTCCTCCCAGCACCCCCCAGCGCCCCCCCCAGTGCCTCCCAGTTCCCCCCAGTGCCCTCCTGTGTCCTCCCAGCACCCTCCTGTGTCCTCCCAGCACCCCCCAGTGCCCTCCCAGTGCCTCCCACTTCCCCCCAGTGCCCTCCTGTGTCCTCCCAGTACCCCCCAGCGCCCTCCCAGTGCCTCCCAGTCCCCCCCAGTTGCCCTCTCAGCACCTCCCAGCGCCTCCCAGCGCCCCCTAGTGCCCCCCCAGCACCCTCCCAGTGCCTCCCACTTCCCCCAGTGCCCTCCTGTGTCCTCCCAGTACCCCCCAGCGCCCTCCCAGTGCCTCCCAGTTCCCCCCAGTGCCCTCCTGTGTCCTCCCAGCACCCCCCAGCGCCCTCCCAGTGCCTCCCAGTGCCTCCCAGTCCCCCCCAGTTGCCCTCTCAGCCCCTCCCAGCGCCTCCCAGCGCCCCCTAGTGCCCCCCAGCGCCCTCCCAGTGCCTCCCACTTCCCCCCAGTGCCCTCCTGTGTCCTCCCAGCACCCTCCTGTGTCCTCCCAGCACCCCCCAGTGCCCTCCCAGTGCCTCCCACTTCCCCCCAGTGCCCTCCTGTGTCCTCCCAGTACCCTCCAGCGCCCTCCCAGTGCCTCCCAGTGCCTCCCAGTCCCCCCCAGTTGCCCTCTCAGCCCCTCCCAGCGCCTCCCAGCGCCCCCTAGTGACCCCCCAGCGCCCTCCCAGTGCCTCCCACTTCCCCCCAGTGCCCTCCTGTGTCCTCCCAGCACCCTCCTGTGTCCTCCCAGCACCCCCCAGTGCCCTCCAGTGCCTCCCACTTCCCCCCAGTGCCCTCCTGTCTCCTCCCAGCACCCCCCAGCGCCCTCCCAGTGCCTCCCAGTTCCCCCCAGTGCCCTCCTGTGTCCTCCCAGCACCCCCCAGCGCCCTCCCAGTGCCTCCCAGTGCCTCCCAGTCCCCCCCAGTTGCCCTCTCAGCCCCTCCCAGCGCCTCCCAGCGCCCCCTAGTGCCCCCCCAGCGCCCTCCCAGTGCCTCCCAGTGCCCTCACCGGCGGCCAGGAGCAGCAGGGGCAGGAGGCGCTCCATGGCGGCGGGAGGAAGAGGAGGGTGGAGGGGCTCCGGGCTCAGCTCCTTAAATCCCCGGTGGGGCCCCGCCTGGGCTGGGGCCACCCCGGGAGGGAGCGGGGCCGGTCGGGGCGGTCTCACCCTCCCGCCACACCCCGGCCCGGGGCGGCGCGGGTGGCAACCCAGTGCCTTCCCAGTGCCTCCCAGTGCCTTCCCAGTGCCATGCCCAGGGCCTCCCCGGGGCCTCCCCAGTGCTTCCCAGTGCCTTCTCAGGGCCTTCCCAGTGCCTCCTGGGGCATTCTGGTGCCCCAGTGCTTCCCAGTGCTTCTTGGGGCATCCCAGTGCCTCCCAGTGCCTTCCCAGTGCCTCCCAGTGCCATGCCCGGGGGCCTCCCCAGTGCCTTCCCAGGGCTTCCCAGTGCTTCCCAGTGCCTTCTCAGGGCCTCCCCAGTGCCTCCTGGGGCATTCCGGTGCCCCAGTGCTTCTTGGGGCATCCCAGTGCCTCCCAGTGCCTTCCCAGTGCCTCCCAGTGCCATGCCCGGGGCCTCCCCAGTGCCTTCCCAGGGCTTCCCAGTGCTTCCCAGTGCTTCCCAGTGCCTTCTCAGGGCCTTCCCAGTGCCTCCTGGGGCATTCCGGTGCCCCAGTGCTTCTTGGGGCATCCCAGTGCCTCCCAGTGTCTTCCCAGTGCCTTCCCAGTGCCTCCCAGTGCCTTCCCAGTGCCTCCCAGGGCCTTCCCAGTGTTTCCCAGTGCTTTCCAGTGCCTTCTCAAGGCCTTCCCAGTGCCTTTTGGGGCATTCTGTTGCCCCAGTGCTTCCCAGT